>NC_044984.1:80577009-80804226 GCF_008728515.1 Papio anubis
AGCTACTATAGCTGACTCTACTACAAAGGCTATATTTGCCCAACAAACCTATTTAAATTCTCTTGCTAAAATTGTTTTAGGTAACAGGATTGCTTTGGACTACCTGTTGACTGAATCGGGGGAATGAGTGTGGTAGTTAACACCTCGTGCTAGACTTGGATAAATAAATCTGCTATAGGAGAAACTCAGTTGAACAGAATCAACAGAGAAGCTACTTGGTTAAAACAAGTAGCATTTTCTTCTGGCTCATTGTTGTTATATTTAATTCTGTTTTACTCATGGGGGCTTCTGTTATGGAGTATATTTCGGTCTCTTGGTATTATCTCCCTGATGACTATCATAATAGTTTTCCTGGTGGGCTATCTCCTCTTAAGAGTCTTAAATACTTGTATGTAGCTACCTGTTGTACATCAAGTGGCCTCACAATGGTTAAATGACACAAAAAATGAAGAGAATATAAAGAATCATTCTTTATGTCATCAATTGTGAATTCCATACTGAGGACTAAACAAGCTCATTTAGTGATTGAGAGTAGCATTATGCCCAAGGATTTGGTCAATCTCTCAAAACTGAGAGACTGACCAAAAGAAGGGAATTGTTAAATTAGTTATGTCCTAAAGCTGTCTCTGTACATAGTGACCTGCAATCTAAGTTAGTGTATATAAACAAGCAGCAACCTGACTTAAGAGTATATTCTTGTAACAAGTAGCTGATAGCAGCCAAGCTTCAGACAATTACAGGCTGTCACTGATCAGACCATGTCCATATAAAATAAATACCTAGCTGTAACCAATCAAGCTGTTTTTCTATGTCACTTCCTTTTTCTATCTACAAATACTACCTACCCACATTGCCATGTGAAGCTGTCTGAATCTCTTCTGGTTCTGAGGGCTGCAGGATTCATGGCTTGTTCTTTGTTCAAATAAACTCTGCTAAATTTAATTTGTCTAAAGTTTTGTTTTCTTTAACAACAGTATATAAATACACATATACAAACATACACACATATAAGAACAGTATTTGTAATAAACTTTGTTCATTAGAGAATTATTCAGGATCTTAAATAATTGTTGACTGTATTGATGTTGTGATAAACAATGCGAAAGTCAGAAATAGACATTTTCCAAGAAACTCTGTTCTAGTACGTATCATACAGACATAATCCACAGTATAAAAACTGAAAATATAAGCTCTTGCTCTCTCTCTGAAAAAGAAAAATATAAGGTCAAAATGCACATTTTTCTTTTAAATCAGAATCATCTTGAAATAAAGGAAAACTACAATACAGATCACAAAGAATTGAAAATGCATTTAAAAATCTGGTGTGGTGCTTTAATGTGTCTCTTTGTGCAGATAGGAAACCAAATTTACAAGCTTTTGAACTAAACAATGAGCTTTAGTTAACTGAAAATCGAATTGAAACAAAGGTCTCAAGAAAGACTAAATTTAATTATACTCTGCTCTCCATCAAAAGTGACAGATTTTTCTATTATATTTTCCTGACACTGAATGAAATAAGAAAAAAGTTTCTATTGGCACACTGTTTTATTGAAAAGTCTTTCTATCAACCTAAATTATACCTTTACATTTATATGGAAGTCAAAGTTTGAATAACATGTTTGAGTTAACTATGGAACACCATAAAAAAATAATCTCAGCTAGCTCAAAGATGAACTATTTGTAATTTTAATCTCTCTAGAAATGATCAAATTCAAAATGAACTTTTAAGATTTTGAAATTCCATTATAATATTATTCCTTTTTAACCTCCTAGTTTTTGTTTCTTTTCTAAAATCTATACATATCACAAAGAGATTTTACTTTTGATCTGGTTATTTTAACTTGT
Source organism: Papio anubis (assembly GCF_008728515.1). Taxonomy (NCBI): domain Eukaryota; kingdom Metazoa; phylum Chordata; class Mammalia; order Primates; family Cercopithecidae; genus Papio; species Papio anubis. Next base: position 80,578,855 of record NC_044984.1, read on the forward strand.
GCTCTTTGTAGAGAAGGTTAATGTCAAGAATAACTAAGCAAGAGAGAGAAGAGAAGCAACTCAATTGGCAGGGATTGTCTGGGAGCTGGAAGAAGCTTCTGGATGTGGGGTAATGGCAAAAGAGACACCCACAACTCCACACTCCTGCCGTACCATTTTACAATCCTAACTATGGGAGAATTCCTAGACTTCTGTGGGCTTCAAGGCTAACATAGGGCGCTGCCTAGAGATTGCACAGAGGCATTGTTCAAGAGAGGGAACACATATGGAGTCCCATAGGCATCAGAACTCTGAGCAGGTGCAGTTTGCTACTATTCTGAGATCCAAGTCCCCAAAGGAAGCCAACGCTGCTGCTGTGACTGGGTCAAAAAGATAGAGGAGAAACTGGGAACTTCCATGAACAAATCCCAGCATTGCTGCTGAGGGTTGCTGAGGAACCAAGACATGAGCGAACTGCAATTCCCACAGCTATCTGCCTGTGCTGCTCCAGCTGAAAGGATCGCCATCCTCCCCAGTGGCAAGTCCACAGGCAGCTCCATTCTGAGCTCAGTTGCCAAAAGTCTATGTCCTGCCCTTGGGCTAGTGCAGATGCTGCCACTGCTACCCCAAGGACAAAGAAGGGTAGGGGAGGCCAGGCACTTTCACACACTTCAAGAACAAATTCTACCACAGTAGAATTTGCAGGCTACTGTGATACCAAGGCACCAGGAAACCACAAGACCCACAGCTACCTCGCTAGCCTGCTTCCACTGTGAGTGCCTTACCCTCCCTGGAGGCAGGCCCACTGCACCCACACCTGATTACTCACCCAGTAGCCTGAGAACCAGGCTGCCCTTGCCTAAGATAGCCAGTCCCTGAATTCACTACTGGGAGCCCGAGGACAAGACTGTGGCCTAGTCCTGTTCACTTTGTAATGATGTTCTCACCATCCAGGGGGCTAGAAGTTGTCCAGCCCATTCTAGCCCTGTCAGTGCCTGAACACTCCTTCTAACGTTCCTTCTAAGGTCTGAGGAATGGCAGACCCAACTTGCCCAGACTACTATAGCTTGCACTGACCTGTACATACCACCAGTGAAATGGGGCCTTGGCCTACCCACGCTATTGCAGTCACTACTATCACCAGCACTACCACTTGTGTTGCAGTGAATTGCCCCACCACTACTACAGACATTGACCACATCACACCAGATGCCCAAGGTGCTGAGAATCTGCCCAAAACCTGGCCAACAACTGCCACTATGACCAGCATTTAAGCAAGACAACTGGAGGCCCAAGAATTGGCCCATGTGTACCCACTAACACTACAGCCAGCAAAGCCACCCACTAACACTTTGGATCCCAAGACAGGCACACTTATCCCACCTCTGCCACCAGGAGGGCCTAAAGACTGCCCACCTGGCATCCCAACAGATTATAAGTCGAAAACTGAAAAAAAGACAAAGAAGGTCACTATATAATGATAAAGGGATCAATCAGTCAAGAGGATATATCAAATTCTAAATGCATAAGCACCCAACACTGAAGTACCCAGATTTATAAAGCAAATATTACTAGATCTAAATAAAAAAGATAGACTCCATAAAATAACAGTAGGGGACTTCAACACCCCACCTGCATTAGATGGATCATCTAGACAGGAAAATCAATGAAAAAAAAAAGGATTTAAACTAGGCTCTAGACATTTAGAAAACATCCTATTCCAAAACTGCAGACTATACAGTCATTAATCAGCACATGCAGTATTATTCAGAGTAAACCATATGTTAGACCACAAGCCTAAATAAATTTTAAGAAATCAAAATGAAGTCAAATACCTTCTCAGACCACAGTGGAGTAAAACTAGAAATCAACAACAGGAAGTACTTTGGAAAGTATACAAATATGTGGAAACTAAACATCGTGCTCTTGAACAATCCCTGGGTTAATAAAGAAATTAAGCAGAAAATTTAAAAATGCTTGAAACCAATGATAATGAAAACACAACATACCGAAACCTATGGGATCCAGCAAAAGCAGTACTAAGAGGAAAGTGTATAGCAATATACATCAAAAATGCATCAAAAATGTAGAAATATATCAAATAACAATCTTACGTTGTACATTAAGGAACTCGAAAAGCAGGAACAAAGCAAGCTCAAAACTATCAGAAGGAAAGAAATAGTAAAGATCAGAGCATAAAGAAACCAAAATACAGAATTAAAAAATAATACAAAAGATCAGTAAAATGAAAAATTGTTTCTTCAAAAAGATAAAATGGATAAATTACTAGCTAGACTAACCAAGAAAGGAAGATCCAAAAGAAAAGAAAATCAGAAATGAAAAAAAGAGATTTTATAACTGACATGAAATAAATACAAAAGATCATCAGAGAGTATTAGGAACAACTGTTATGTGCTAACAAACTGGAAAACCTAGAGAAAATGGGTAAATTACTAAAAACATACCACTTATCAAGACTGAATCAGGAAGCAATAGAAAACCTAAATAGATTAACAACAAGCATGGAAATTTAATCAGTAATACAAAAGTCTCCAAACAAAGAAAAGCCCAGGACTGGATGAATTCACAGTGAAATTTGACCAAACAAAGACAAATTAATACCAATTTTCCTGAAACTATTTTAAAAAATTGAAAGAGAGGGAATTCTTCCTCACTCATTCTATGAGGCCAACATCACCCCAAGACTAACCATCAGACAAGGACACAACATAAAAAGAAAACTGTAGTATGATATCCCTGAACATAGATGCAAAACTCCTCCACAAAACATTACCACACCAAATCCATCAGCACATGAAAAAGACAATGCGTCATGATAAAGTGGGATATATTTCACAGATACAAGGGTGGTTCAACATGCAAATCAATCAATGTGATACAGCACATCAATAGATTGAAGGACAAAAATCATATAATTATCTCAGTAGATGCAGAAAAATCATTTGATAAAATTTAATATATTTTTATGATAAAACCCCTCAACAAACTAGGCATTGAAGGAACATACCTTTAAATAATAAAGGCCATATATGACACACCTACAGCTCACATCATATTGAATGGGGAAAAGTTGAACGCATTTCCTCTGACTATTAGAACAAGACAAGGATGCTATTTGTGACATTTGTATCAAACATAGTGGTGGAAGTCCTAGCCAAAGCAAACAGGCAAGACAAAGAAATAAAAAGCATCCAAATTGGAAAAGAAGTCAATTTTACCTCTTTGCTGGGAGGAAGCACAAAACAAGACACTTGCATGTAATAACAGATCTATATAATGTCATAATGTGCAATATTTTACCTATAGCTACTGGACATGCAATATCATCATGAAAAAAAATGTGCAGCTGCTGATATAAAGAAAAGTATATGCACTATCATATAATAAGTGATAGGATTGTGGTGATTTTGGGATTTGCACAGGGAAGACTTCTTGGAATTTAAATTGAGGTGGGAAGAATGGTTAAAAGTTACATAGCTCCCCTATCAGAACCATAGAATTTGCAAAGTCTTAAAATGTGATGTATATTTAAAAAGTATGAAAAAATCAATATGGCTGGAATACAGTGAATGAAATGGAGTTCCTTGGAATCTGTATTTACTGGCAAGAAATTCTGTATCAACTCATTTCTCATTTCCCTTCCTGCTTAACACCTAGAAATAACCCCCCACTGGTAAAACTTGTATCTTCACCTTCTTAAACGTCAAACATTTCCTCTCTCTACTCTGTCTTATCTGATACTTTTTTTCTTTGTTTTACTGAGAAAATAGGATACATTAGATAAGAACTTTCAGATTACTGCCCTCATCACAAGCCAAATGATGAAATCTACTAACCTACATTCACAATCAGCTACATATTTTGTCATTTCTCCAATTGAAGTAGAGGAATCATGTTCCTAAGACCAACTCTCCCACTTTATGATCTGATTTCATCTACTTACACACACTCCCAGACATCTCTTTTACAGTTGGACTCCTCCTTTCTTTTCAGTATTGTCAAAAGTTTTTAAATTCTCTCCTCTCTACTATAATGTCCATATCAGAATATAGTATTGTATACTGTTTCTCGAAAAAGAACTTCTTTGGACCCCCCCAACCTACTCCTACTAGTGCTCTCTTTCTGTGTTCCTCTTTATAGAAACTCATGTCCACTCCTCTAAAGTGTAGTTTATATTTATCACTTCACTTTGTCTTTATCTACTCTTTAAACTCGTTTCAGTGAACTTTAAACTTCATTGCAAATTTTCCTGTCAAAGCCATTACTAGAATCCAGGCTGACATATCCAGGGGTCTTTTAATATTTTTTCCAGACTTTATCTAAATCATCTCCTCAGCTTTTGACACATTTCATCACTACATGCTTTTTGTTTTCTTTACTTGGCATCAAAGATGTTATTTTTTTTTCTTCTCTTTCTCAATAAATGCTATTTTTAGTCTACTTTTTTGACTTTTCCTCATTTAAAAAACTTACAAATAATGTGGCGGCCCGGCATCGAATCCTAAATTAGAATCAGTATCTAAACACTACATGTAGAATTCAAGCACTTTCCATTAGCTGTTGCTAAGGTCCTAGTTAAGTCACCATCATCTGTCACCTGACTTACTATTTCTCTCTGTATTTGTTTCACTACATATCCAGTGACCTCCTTCAGTCCAGCACTTCAAGGCATTTGTTCTCTGTGCCTAAAATATTCTTACCTGGGTGTTTGGATATCACTTCTTTCAAAAGCTACCATGTTAGAGATATCTTCATTTAACATACTATCTAAAATTAGTCATTTTCCTTCTTTATCCTAATTTATTCTCTTCTTAGGACCTGTCATGACCTGGTGAAATTATTTGTTCATTGTTTTCCATATGGAGTCACTAGAACATAAAGCACCATAAGAGTGTCTTTGTTTTGGTTTCTGATATATCCACAGACTTCAGAACAGTGCTTAGCACAGGGTTGCCACTCAAAAATTTGAATGTAACTAATCATAATCTAGGTCTCACACAATGGGATAGAAAGGAAGAGAAGATAATTTGGTACTCTAAAAGGGCTGGGAAAGGGAAAACTAAATAACTGAAAATGAAACAGCCCTTTGCTTCCAACTGAGTTTAGTGTAATCGGATTCTAATGAAACATTCAAACATTTGTAGCTGTTTCTAAGAAAGGTATTGAGTTTACTTATTTCTTTTGTTAACGTCAGTTTTCTTCAAACATGACAAGAATGGCTAATGGGACCTTTCTGTGTCTGAAAATAAACAGATTCCTGATAGTAAAGTGTTTCAGACATAAAATAACCTCTTGATTACCCATTACCCCAAATACTACCACTTGCCTACACCATCCCAAACCTCTGACATACACACAACATAAATGTCTGAGAATGTTTTGAATCACTCGATGACAAGGTTCATGCACTCACGTTAAATTTTTGCATCATTAACGTCACCAGATCACCACTGTTTTAAGGAAAGGCCAGCTGCTTAACTCCCTGGGATTTCCAACAGATCAAATTATTTTAGAACTTACATTAAAAAATTTTAAAAGGAATGAATAAAGCCAGTTTAAAGATTGTACAATGAATCCATTTTTTTTTTTTTTTTGTAGCTCAAATACATTTGCTATTAACATGCAACGAGGGTAGGAGTTCAAGAAGGCATCTAAGAAAGAGTTCCTATGGGACCTCATGGCGTATTTGGTTGTAGGGTATGAATTTGACTGTCTAATTCTAGTCATTTTGAATGAAATTGTGCTGTATATGTCAAAGTTATTCCAAATGTTTCTAATTAGCATTTGAAAGCCATCATGAGTTCAGAAATCACCCTTTAAGACTTGGGATAATTGACCAGGTGCAGTGGCTTACGCCTGTAATCCCAGGACTTTGGGAGGCCAAGATGGGAGGATCACGAGGTCAGGAGATGGAGACCATCCTGGCTAACCACTGCAAGACCCCGTCTCTACTAAAAATACAAAAAATTAGCCGGGCATGGTGGCACGTGCCTGTAGTTCCAGCTACTTGGGAGGCTGAGGCAGGAGAATCACTTGAACCCAGCAAGCGGAGGTTGCAGTGTGCAGAGATCGCGCCATTGCACTCCAGTCTGGCCGACAGAGACAGACTCCATCTCAAAAAAAAAAAAAAAAAAAAAGACTTGGGATAATGAGATGGAGTGACACATAAATACAAGTGAGATGCAGAGGTAGTCAGAGCATAAGTTATTTGAATTATGGTAGTTTTGACTAGCTTGATTTGTTTCTTTTAAAATTATATTACAAGTAGGCAGAAGCTTTTTGTTTGTTTGTTTTTTGTTTTTTGAGACGGGGTCTCGCTCTACCGCCCAGGCTGGAGGACAGTGGCGGGGTCTTGGCTCCCTGCAAGCGCCACCTCCTGGGTTCACACCATTCTACAGCTTCAGCCTCCCGAGTAGCTGGGACTACAGGCTCCCGTCAAAATGCCTGGCTAATTTTTTTGTATTTTTAGTAGAGACAGGGTTTCATCGTGTTAGCCAGGATGGTCTTGATCTTCTGACTTCGTGAACCGCTCGCCTCGGCCTCCCAAAGTGCTGGGATTACAGGCATTAGTCACCGTGCCCTACCGGCAGAAGCATTTTTAAATCAGAAAATAAATTTAACTGTAGTACAGACAATTTTCAAAATAAAAAATATATACATTTGGCACCATAATGTAAACAATGCTATTTATTAATTTTGGGTAAATAATTCCAAATTTTATTTTTTCTTATGTATGTTTAAACATATACAACTTATGTTTCCTTTTATCATGTTACTGTGGAAGTAATATATCAAAATGGCTTTCTCTGGATTACCACAATCTACTCATTTCAATACCTCTAGTCTCCTCGAATCCCTTCCCATCTTGTTTTGCTTTTTCTCAGGAAGTGTCTCTCCTATTCACAAAATAGTCTCCTTGGTTACCATGTGACTTCTATGATTTTCTTCCTCTCCAGGACAGGCTCATAATTTTATCTTCTGAGACTCCCTGTGCCACTGATCTTTCCATTTCTTTGGATTCTGAAGCCTGTCTAAGGATGTAATAAAGCTGAGATGCTGCTATGATGCTCACTTAATACATGTCCCCCAGGAACACTTTTCTCTCAGCACTTAGAAAATGTCCACTTCATATTCCCAATGAATACGGGCGGAGAATGTCATGTCTTGTTCAGCAGTACTGCTGTCATATCCTTCTTCTTCTTCTTTTTTTTTTTTTTTTTTTTTTGAGATGGAGTTTCACTCTTGTTGCTCAGGCTGGAGTGCAATGGCGCGATCTCAGCTCACTGAAACTTCCACCTCCTGGGTTCAAGAGAGTCTCCTGACTCAGCCTCCTGAGTAGCTGGGATTACAGGCACCTGCCACCATGCCCGGCTAATTTTTTGTATTTTTAGTAGAGACAGGGTTTCGCCATGTTGGGCAGGCTGGTCTAGAACTCCTAACCTCAAGTGATCTGTCCTCCTCGGCCTCCCAAAGTGCTGGGATTACAGGCGTGAACCACAGCAACTGGCCGCTGTCATATGCTTCTAAAGGTTAACATGTGTTCCCAATTCCTCACAGGTGATTTTCTAAATACAGCTATTTTATAATCACACCCATCCATTTAAAACAGCAGTAAGTTTCTTGAGGATGGAGTAGCTATATTCCAAGTGACTTGGCTCCCATGTAAGTGAATTCTTGACAGGTCCACGGTGGCAATTCTACTACTGTGAATCAAATTTCAGTATTTTAGCACATGTATAAAATATATTTTCATATTTAAGTTTTTGCTAAATATAGTTATACTCATAATATATTGCCCTAATTGCCTTTACTTAACATTACATTATTAGTATCTGTCATAAGTCCACATTTGAATGTAATTCCAAAATTTTAATATTTCCATAAATATATTTGAGAGGATACAGTGCAAAAATAGAAATATCTGATACCAAGGATTCTCTATCCTGATGTGGAAACATCATTTTGTGTCTATGACGGCAGAAGTGAAGAATATAATAAATATTTTGACACCAGTATATCCTAATGGAATTAAATGATGTAGTAGTACAGCTAGAAATATAAACCAGATTCTTTCCCCCATTTTAATATCAGGCTAGATTTTGCTGTTCCAAGTTTCTGAATCATGGCTTTTTAATATTCCTCATGTACCCCTTTTTCCAAGTATAATAACATATTGTTTCATTAGATGTTGCCTATGACCTCCTTGTATAGCTTATTCACTTCAATATTTATTGAACTACATTATGCATCAAGTACGGTATCAGATGTTAGGGGTACAAAGGATGAATAAGACATTGTTGCTGCTCTGAGCCACATGGCTACAGTTTTACTTGGAAACTACATGTCCACATTCATCACTTCTATCTCTTGACTTTTCTGTAGACCAATAAAAAGAAAATAAAAGAGAGAGAGAGAGAAAAAAACACAACCTAATATCTAATAGAAAGAGAGGATAAAACAGAAGGGAATCAGTATTCCTCAGGGAAGATTAGCAGTCTAAAATATTACCTGAGTGCACCTCTATTTTATCTATAGATAATTTTAACTCAATATGTCTTATATCTATATATTTTATAAACAAATCTAAAATGCATACAATAAATGTGTTTGTAGAAATATTTATCTAAGCCAGTGGAATAAATATATTTGGCTTGAACTAAGAAAATACCCTTCAAACACACAAAGAGAGTTTCTGCAGCTTTCAGTGAATCAGAGGAACCTCTTTTGGGGAGGAGGAGGAATCAAGAGAATTCTCACATACGCAGGATTTTTCTGCACTCTCATAGAATGAACACTGTATTAGTCTCCCAATATTTTCTATGTAAGAGAAATAAGGATTTGCCTTTGTGGAAAAAACATTTTTTATGCTGATAAATCCTGTTTTCTTTTTATGTATGTAAAACTCTAATTTCAAACTAAAAAGACATTTAGTCAGCAAGGAACAGTTAGATATATGTCATTATAGTACTTAGATATTCACTACAGCCAAGAGAATTAATTCTTGTTAAGATCAGCAAAGTGAAACTAAACAAATACAGCTTGTCAACTGACTAACTCTTCAGGGAACAAATATCTACTAGCTGGTAAATGTTATCTGGGATTATCAAAGCCATTGTCAAGAAAATATGAACTGGTGACTTCTTATGTCTGGAGGGAGCATGAAATGTGTGCAGATTTGGAAAGAGAAAATAATTAGCTTGATGCTTTTTCTAATTCAGCTTCAGATACTATAACTATTATAATGTATAAATTAATGATCAATCTGAATATTAATGACCTTAAGGAAGTTCAAATAAATTAGAAGGCAAATGAATAACAAAGTTAAAATAATGAATAATTAATTTTACTATAGCCATTCTCTCTCAAATAATGATATAGGTACTTGCATTCATAAAAATACAGCAATCTAAGTAAATTTAGAAATGCTTAATGTCTTAAAACATTGAGTTGCAAGAACAATGCTTAAATATATTTCTATTAATACAATAAATAGCATAATTCAATCTAATGTTTTATCTTTGTTCTCGTGAAAAATTGTTCAGTTACAGAAATCAGAACCTGTAGTTGTCTGTCTACTATATTGGGAGAATATAGGAAGTATAAGATATTTATGTGGACAAAGGCATGTGATCCAAAAGTATGCTAAAATTCAAATTGGAAATTGGAGACAAAGAATGAGGAATATTGTGTGTGCATATGTGTATTTTTGTTTTAATTCTCAGTTTACCTTGGTTATATTCCAACTTAATACAGCAAATATCCATTCAGTATAAGCCACGCCCTGTGTTAGGTTCTATACATAATAGAATAATGACTACAACATAGTTGTTTGCCCATAAGTAGCTTACAATCTAGTAACGGTATAAGGAAGTACATAATTATATACAAGCGAAAAACAAGATGAACATCTTAAAATGGAATAAACTTCTGTCAGGGACAATTAGGAAAAGCTTCATGGTGAATGTGATAAAAAAGAACTTGGATTATATGGAAGGTACCATTATTTTACTTATATAAGCTTATATATAACTTTCAGCAAAGCACAGTGTTAAAAAACACGATATGGAAATGTAGATGTCCTTTCAGCATGAGCAACATGAAATAATGTCTTTATTGCAGGGAGGAGAGAATGCTTCTGTTCTTCCACCACCCTTAAAGTTTGCCAACGTATGCCCTTGCAAATTCCCACGGAAAGAGACATTGTCAATGTAACTAATCAGAATCTGAAATATTGCAATTGCTCTCCAATGGAATGCAAGGTACACAAAAGGCAAGAATTTAGTTGGCTTTATGTATGTGTCTACATCCTATGATAGTGTCTAGTATATAATAGGTACTTTACAAATGTGTGTTGAATGAATAAAAAAGCACTAAAAATGGTGGTTATTACTTGTTACAAAGTAGTTGTTTTCCTCTATCAGAATGTGTGCTTTTTGAAGGTAGGGACTATCTCTTACTTAACTATCAGAAACACATGGTTATTCTGGGCACTGTTTAATGTTTTAGAATGAATGGATGCCAGAAAAAATATTAATGAACAGCCCAACACTCCACATGAAAAGGGCAAATGTCTTGGCATTTCAGATAACATAAATATAAACAAGCTATCAAACATTTAAAGGAAGTCAAATAGGTTTTGACCTTTTCAATTACATCCATCCTTTAACTCAAAGGCATTATTAGCACTTAAATTACAGTGTTGTGTAAACAAATTTCAGTTCAACTAGTCATCTTCTGGAGGAAACAAAATGTGTCCAATGTAAGTTGATTTAATTATAAAGTAGAAAATCAGAATTTGTCACAAAGGAGAAGCTGATGATGTCAACATATCATTTGCCAGTCTGCTCAGGAAAAGGAACACAAAACACAGAAATACATTGCACTTTCATGTGTTTATATGGGAAAGGAAAAACTCCAAAGGGAAAATCCCTGAGCAACACAAAAGGAATTTCACCTCTGCCACTTGCAGGGTAAAACAAAAGATTTTGAATAATGTGTTTCCCCCGATTTGTAGCAAGAATGACTCTGGAAATCTGACCTTTAACAGATGACTACTTCAAACACTCCCCCTTTTTTTTTACTTTCTTCCTAATTTATGTGACAAACGGGAAAAGCGATTTCCATTATATTATGAACAGGTCATCCCCTCCCTTACTGCATTTTCTCAGGGTCAACAAAATCATGAGCAGTAATGGATGTCTACTAAAGTTGAGGTGGTAGAAAAGCCGAGTCAAATTGAAATAAAACCCTGACGAAAAATTTATGCCTCGAGTTTTAATATCATCGATGGTCTGGTAATCAGATCTAATGTGTTAGAAATCTGTGGAGATTATAAATCAGATTTTTCTCACTAATAGAAGCTTTCTAAAACATTCCCTTTAGCAAATTATTTTCTTAAGAAGTGGCAGAGATGATATTTTGCACGTATTTGAAAGGAGAACTTATCTGGTGCGAAGCAATTTTTAACCTAAAAGAGATAACATATGCTTAGGCAAGATCCATTAAAAATGTTTTGATTCTTTTTATGAATTCTCAATATACCTGGAGTAGAGCAAAACTTCTACTTATTATATATGTGTACCTAACCAGTGGGTTACATTCTGCCTTTCTAATCATCTGCCTATCTAACTACCCATGTAACATGAACAAAGGATTGGCTTATTGTAAAGCAGAGGGTTTAATTAATCAAAGAAGAATCTAGTTCTGGAAATCAAGTATGTACAACAATCATCACAATCTAAATGTTAATAAATAATGTCTTTATATTGCTAAGTAGAACTGAGGAACCTCAGAACCTATGTATTTGAATTCCTCTGAACATAGATGTGATATACAGGGTATGTATTCCTCTTTCATTTAAAATGATCTTAGATTCACCCAGTTAACATAGAGTGTAAAATTCTAACATTCATTTTGGCAATATAATAATAGTTTACTGCATTTATATAGAAATGTATTGTTGACAATGAATATGCTCATAATTATATTATTTAATACCAAGTAACAGCCTTCTAACAAAGACAAATGTCATTAGACATTATAAAATCAAAGCTTAAAGGGGTTAAGTGTGGCTCACGCCTGTCATTCCAGCATTTTGGTAGGCCGAGGCGGGGTGATCACTTGAGGTCAGGAGTTTGAGATCAGCCTGGCCAAAATGGTGAAACCCCGTTTCTACTAAAAATACAAAAAAAATTATCTGGACATGGTGGCATGTGCCTGGAATCCCAGCTACTCAGAAGGCTGAGGCAAGAAAATCACTTGAACCCAGGAGGCCGAGTGAGTTGAGATAGCACCACTGTACTCCAGCCTGGGTGACAGAGCGAGACTCTGTCCCAAAAAAGAAAAAAAAGATGGGGGGGTGGGGTGGCGGTTAAATAACTTGCTAAAGATTGCCAGTTTCAGCAAGATGATCCCATTTTGATTATTTATGTATATGGAAAAATTTTAAAGTTAAAAATCCTACACTTGTTTAACAAATATTAGCTTGTTATCTATTATTTTGGTGATTCGTTAAGATAACATTCACAAAAGAGTTCAAGAAATTTTTTTCTCAAATAAATTAACATAAGATATATTACCAACTACTTCAAATGTGGTCAGATTTGGAAAGAAAAACAGTGTAACAGAGTACTTGAGAACACAAGATCTGAGGCCAGTGTGTTTTGGTTTAAACCCTAACTTGGTCATTCACTCTCTGTTCTTAGACTATTTATTCTCTCTCACCTTCAGTAATTTTTCAGATGAATATGGGGAAAATGAACCTAACTCAGAGAGTTATGCTGTGGTTGAATGAAATAAAACATGAACAGATTTAGAAGAGAGCCGAATACAAGTGTTCCACCTACACAGTGCCTATGTGTTTATTCATACATCAACAAGGAATGCCAAATAAAGAGTTGCCCTCAGCCACTCTCGTATTGAATCAGTGAATATGTGTGTACATGTTAATGTGTGTGTCAAGGAGAACAACAAATAACTGGCAGCTGGATAAGAGGAGAAAATCAATTTCACAAGTTTGAAGTTGAAGATTTCACTGGGAATGTCACCAATTCCTAACACAGAACACAGAACACCTATATCTGGACTCTGGGAGATGCTCTTTGATGTTCTGTGGAGAGAAAAATACTCCCTGATCCCACACAGCAGTCAGTACATGGCATTTCCTATAACATTATAAGTAAAATTTTAATAATTTGTAGTATCAACAGCCGTAATCTGCCAGCAGTGGTGAAAAGACTCATTGAGGCAGGTAATCGCGGAGGGGGTCTCGAGGTCATTCTGTTTTAGATTTTTTTTAAGTTAGATTTATTCTGTTGTATCATATGTAGTGTTAGGAATTTTGCATGACTACTGCCCTTATGGTGCAATGTGAATTAAATGGGTTTTAGAAAAGAAAGTGGTATTTTGCAGGAAACAGTTTTCTTCATAAGCAGCTCATATGCAAGTCTGTTTTCAAAGAAGTAAATTTATATGATGAAGTTTTGGTGCTTACTTGGTAAGCAACTAGGAATCTGGAAGCAAGCCAAGGGGCCAGTACTTAACACATTTAAATCAAAACCAATATTATAGGCTAGCAGACACTTTGATGCTAATGACACATTACATTATTCTTCAGATCTTTATTTCAAGGACTCCGAAGGTGCAGCCTTTGATAGGTGACAGGCTTGCTGGGTTTCAAGGAGTGAAAACTTTGATTCCTCAGAGTTACTAGGTTTCACAGTTGTAGCACCTTGGACTTGATATTTTGTTGGTGAATTCCAGGACAATTTCTTCCTGCTACAAGTACAAAGAAGGGTGAATTAAGTGCCCTTGTCAATAGCAAAGCAAAGGAACACAATTTCACTTACAGTTTTTTTTTTTTCTTTTGAATTTGATTAGGAATTCCCTTTCTAAATAGGTATGATATGAGTATCTAAAAATAGTCATAATTTAAAGAAAATCTCAAGAAAATAACTATTTTTGAGCTGAATTATCCTTTGTAATGTTTCCTTGCGAAATAAAATTGCAGTAAGTATATGTATATATTCATTTTATAACAGTTCTTGCTATCAGAATCAGTTAAAGACAGCTCAGCTCTGTTTGTTTTATTCTATTCTGACTTCAAAAGTTTGTGAATTATTTTCTACTATATACAAGTTTATAATATGTATTATGTAATGGATTAAATGTTTTTATACAGAACTGGATATTTTATTCTCAAGTAATATTTGACATTAATTTATTTTAAGTTTTTCAAATAATGTATGCTATCACAGTAGCAATAATAATAACAATAAAAAGGCATGAAAATGGATCAGGATGAACATTTCTTGTTTAGTATATACAATTCAGATTGAAAAAGCCATCTGGTTTAGTTTTTTTGTAAAAACTATGTATGTTTCCCTAAAGATGAATTCCAGAGAACATCCGATAATAAGATATTTAAATTGAATTATTTGAAATAGTGATATAACATTATCTTAGACTAATGGAGATCCAGCATTTGGGGAAAAAATTACAAGTAAAGAAAACAAAGGATTTGAATTGATTTTTATAAAATGAGAGGTAACTGGAGATTAAGATACTCAGCCCTTTATGTCATGTGGATGTTTATTGAAGAATGACTGTATGCCTAACATTGCACTTTGTATGCACACTTGAGAGAAACTCTCCATCAAGTATGAATCTCTGTGCTGAGTCAGCATGCTGCTGTGGTTTGAATATCATTCTAAATGCAAAATAGGTACCAATCTGTGTCTGGTAAACAGTGTATGCAAGCATAAGTCCTGGTTTGCACTGACAGTTCTTGGGTACATAGTCAGAAATCTTGACAACTCATACATCAGTGCAAAGCTCTTGGCCGACACTAGTTGTCCCCTCTGCTTAATAACCTCTATTTTCCCCTTCACATTAGTTGCTTGAGTTTTGTCTCCCCTAATTTACTCTAATTCATTCCTAAACCCTTTCTAATTTGTATTCTTCCCACACTACCCCACTGCAACTGCTATTCCCAAGGTCACCAATGACCTCCTTTTTGCTAAAACCAATCAACATTTCTCAGTTTTTGTTTTTGTTTTTTTCCCACACATGAACTGGTACTTCATCTGACACCATTTCCTCCTTCCATCTTCCTGAAATACATTTTTAAATTCTTGTTACATCTCTTTTAGTGTTTTGTCTACTTATTTGAGCTGTCTTGCTTCATTCTGCCTCTTCTTAAATGTTGATATTTTTAAAAGACCTGTGCTTAGCCTTTTATTTTTTTCTTTTACTTATAAAATAAACAAAACCTCTCTTATTCCATTGCTGGGTTAGTTCATCCATCTTCATAGGTTTATTTATATTCGTATGGTTCCCGGGGCAGCTTTTTCCCATGAACTCCGGGTCTATAGATTCGGCTGCATAATGCATATTCTTTTGACTCCACTTGCTCAGATTCATCTACTCTTCTTCTTCCCCCTGCTATCACCTCTGTTTAGGTCACATCTTCTCTTTCCTCAATAAATTTTTAATGTACACTTGACCGATCTATCTGTTTTAAGATTGTCTAGCTTTAGTCCATCAATAATCAAAAGGGATTTTTTATAAAATATAAATGTATTCATGTCACTTTTCTAATAAAACTAAAACTCTCCAGTGATTTCCTCCTTCAAACAGGTTACAACACAAACTACATACTAAGGTGTTACAAGATTTATTTTGTAATAGTTCCTCTCCTTCCTCTCCTCCCCCTTGTTTCTAACCTCTGTCACCTAACTCAATGCTATTGTCATACTGACTTTTTTCAGGTTGATATGGACTATAAATTGTTTTCTCTGTCTCTGAGTGTTTGTATATGCTGTCTGAAATGCTGCACCATTGTATTTGGCTAATCCTGTTCATTGTTTTATATTTAATCTTAGAAAGTACTCTTCTTGGACTACTTGCTCCACACACTGAAGACTAGTTTAAGCACCATTTCTGTGAATCTCAGTACCTAGCTCCTGAGTAGATACTTGCTTCCTTCATGAAAGCGTGATTCCAGAAGGCCAGTACTGAGTCTTACTTATTGTTATTGTCCTTAGAGTTTAGCATAGTGACTGGAATAAAGTTGGTGTTAAATAAATATCTATGGTGTGATTTCAAAACCACTACTACCAACTACTCCAAAAACCTAAGAAGCAAGTCTACATAACAGAAGGTCAGCATATTTTAAGACATACTCTTGGATTAACATAGCATTATGTCACAGCTGTATATAAAGATCTAAATCATCTTACAGCAGACTGAAGGGTCTAATTCATGGCCGCTCAAAACGTGAGCACAGATATCCTACTGACATCACTGAAATACATTGTTCATGTGTCACTGAAAGTGCATATGTTTTCAATGAAAGCACAAGAAAATAATGAAAAGTACAGTCTAATGTAACAATTTAAAGGCACAGTGTTTTCAGGGTTGGTTGATGTAGCATCTCTACAAAACTATCAAAGGCCTGGATTCTTTTCAGCACTCATCCCTCCCATACTAATTGTCTTGGTTCTCTGGCTACTTAGAGTTGGTAAGATATTTGTAGCGGTTCCACTAAAGATATTTCATTTATGTGTCTTTATTTTAGGAGAAATAATTATCATTTCCACCCTATCCCAGCAGGTTTCTGCCTATACCTTATAAGCAAAAATTAGGTCTCAGTTTTATTTCTAGCAAGGAAGATGGGCTTATAACTATTATCCTAAATTAATAAAGAGAGAAGTATAAATGGATGCCAAGAAGTTAAACATCATTGCTAATACAAAACCAAGGGTCCAAAATGTTGTCACTGTTTAGGGTCTGAATCCAATACCAACACATAGGATGCTTCTTTATTAAGCATATATATGAACATCATGAATGGAAACAGTGAACGGGGAGTTCTTATATGGTCCGTTAAACTAGTATAATTGCAAGCAGATATGTAAATTACTAAATAATTAAAGGACCATCTCCAGTTCAATTAGAAAAAACACAAAAGTTGATTCTAGAGGTGACAGAAATAATTTAACATAAGCAAAATATTCTGAAGCCATGAGATTACAAAGCAGAGTTATTTAATGTGATTATCTTGGTAAACAGGTCCTGAAGATGATTTCAAAAAATATTAGCCGAATTTGCATACCTGGTAAAGGCTTTATCTTAAACAAGAAAAATATATTATATGTCCCGTTAGCTCAGTCTTTAATATATGATATATAAATATTTATAGATATTTATAAAATATATTTATATATCTATATATTTATACATAGATATATTTATATATCATATATTAAAGTATATAATTTAAAGTATATTAAACTACATATATACATATATTTACATATGTATTCCAGCTCTAAATACATATTTTTAGAGAGGGAAGCTGGGGGAGAGAGAGAAGAAAGAATGTGGATAAACAGTTTAATATAAACATGATAAGGATATAGAAAACACACACACACCACACATATACATAAACACACACATACAAATGAACAAAATGGCAATCTACTTAATAAAACAGTGTGAATAAAAGTTCTGGATATAGATAACCTACTTATAAGTTGTTTCCCAGCTCTATTATTCACTAGCAGTGTGACTTTCCTAAATAGTCCTAGGTTTTCTTATCAATAAAATTGCGATACTTTGCAGTTTAGGATTGTTGGGCAATTAAACGGGAAAATGTGTAAGTGTTCAACACAGTGACTAGCATGCTTTAAATCTCACTTGAAAATTAGCTATAATAAAAAATTACAATATTAGACATGCAATATAGCCATCATAAAATTATAAGCAAAATTTTATTCATAAAAATTTTAAAATTGTCTATTAAAACCTTTTATTTAATCAGGTTCAATGAGCCAACCAAAACCATTGCTACTATAGGTTTAATTTCTTTCCTTTATTCATATCTCTGTGGAAATTAAGCAGACAGATAATGTCATACAGATCAATATCAGAAGAGAAATTTGTGTTGTTTTAAGTTCTTTGAAGCTCACAGTCTACTTACAATAAAGATTTCTGAAAATATGAATCACAGATATGACATTAGGGAAGATAGAAAACAAGAGACCTACAAGAAAACATGAAAAAGTGACATAGTATACTTAACTGTAACAATTAATTGATAGATAATTTTATCTTTCAATATTGAGGGTAAATAATAACTAAAGTCTACCCAAATTTTCTTCCTTTAAAATCTGTGCTCTTGGCATCTTGCACAAATAAGCTTAAAATATCCACTCTGGGATTGTAGAGTCACTTGAAATATATGGAATTATTTTTGCAAAATTTGAATAGATTTTAGTTATCATTTACTGTGAAGTAAATATATTGCCATCAATAAGTATAATGAGTTTGTTGAGTCATTTCTCTTTACTTTTTGATAACCTGTATGAACCTAAAATAAAATTAGGAGGTAAAAAAAACAAAACAAACAAACAAAAAACAAAACAAAAAAAACCATGCATTAGTGGTTTTTGTTCTCCAATGGAGTCACTGTTAAGGGGTATGCAAATCCTGCATGTTAGAGTTAACAAAGCTCATCTTCTGCCAGTACATTGCATAGTCAAGTAATACAAAAGACTGAACACATGGAAGATGCTTTGAGCTGTTTGCAAAGAATGACCCATGATAAAAAGAATTTACTTGTCTTGGATGTTACCATATTTTATTTTAATCATTTTCATAATGTTCTTATTATGCTATCTGATGTTTCCTAATACAATCATCAAGTTTGCAAAATCATAAAAAAAAATCATTACGGTACAATTGTGGGCACATGCATTCTCAGTCATAGGGTTTATCTGAATTCAGCTTACATGGTTTCAGGGTTAGCAGTTACAAAGCTGTTAGCTGAAGGGGAAGCTCTAATGTACTGGAAAACTTGGACAGCACAGATATAGCTTCATAGTAGATCTAAATTTGTATTGTATGCCATCTTCAAATTGTTGAGCCTTTTTACTCAATAATCAATATTTCATCCAGCACAATAATAAAATATAGAATTATTTATGGTTATAATTAAGGTGTACTTTTTTAGTCACAAGAGGAATGAAAAAGTGACTGGAGAGGTGATGTGATTTAATGAAAAGGCCATTGAATAAGCAGCTAACGCTCTCAAATGAGATAATGAATGTGAAAGGCTTTGAAAAAAAGATAAAGTATTATGCAAGCTCATAGTATTAATATTAAAAGCCTAAAATGTTCATTTCTAGTAGACCTCATGGGTTTTTTGGCTGTCTATCAGAATCACATTAAAAAGTATTCTATAAAAACAGTAATATTTGGTACCATATGAAAATCTAAGACTCATGTTTTAACGTCAAACTTGGAATTTACTGCTTTTATGATATTAAAGGGTGACCCTTAATATCCGTTCGTATGTATCATAGCAACTGCATTATTAAAACTAGGTATGTTCCAAAAAGGCTGTCAGAGACCATGACACACTTTGATTCAATCTCATTGGAGTAACTCCAATCTAATTGTCCCAAAGTCATCACTTTTGGATGTCTCAATAAATCTGGCTTTGATAACATGAAAATTTTTATTTAGGAAAGCTCGTGGAGGAAGGAACATGACTACTTTTGCTGTAAAATGCCAAATTACACAGAAACTTCTGAGGGTCAGTGAAAGCCTTAAATTAAGAAGCCAGAAGCGGTCTCTCTCCCTCTCTCTGTTTCTCTCTCTCTCTCTCTCTCTCTCTCTCTCTCTCTCTCTCTATCTCTCCCTCTCTCTCTGTTTCTACTTCAGCTGACACGTAAATGTGTTTCAAAGAAGCATGTTTTACAATTAAAATTAATACCAATTACAATTAATATGTATTTATTTCATATCCTTTCAGATATCCTTTCCAAGTGAAGTTCAAAAATCTTCATAAAATAATCCCATTAATCCTTAAAGCATGCTTATGTGGAAAGTAGAAAGAGCAATGTTATTCATCCTTTTATAAAGTGAGAAAAAGTATAAAAGATTTTAGATAAGCTATAACAATTAAGTCAGTGGGAAATCCAGACATACAACAAAGGTTTTATAATTCTTTTTCTTCTATTTTTCTCTAGTAATGGCATTTTTAATTATTTTACTTTTCTTTATTTATTAAAAGATCTTATCCCTCTATTCTCTAGTAGAACATGTACTCCTGGAAGGCAGGAGATATAAAATATAATTTTAAAATTATATCTCCAATGCATATTCTAATGTGCAGAAAGCAATTAATAAATATATTTTAAATTGCATTAAACCAAGTGTGCTTTGTTTTTCATTTCAAGAGTACACACACACACACACACACACATATATAATATATATTATACATATATGTGTTTTGTTTTTATTCAAACATCACAAGAGTCACACAGTGAAAAGCAGGTATCTCTCCTATCTAGACATAAACGCGCTGACCCAGAGGCAAATGTCTATCACTTTTTTACTTGTCTTGGATGTTACCATATTTTATTTTAATCATTTTCATAATGTTCTTATTATGCTATCTGATGTTTCCTAATACAATCATCAAGTTTACAAAAGCATAAAAAAAAAATTCATTATGGTACAAATGTGGGCACATGCATTCTCAGTCACAGGGTTTATCTGAATTCAGCTTACATGGTTTCAGGGTTAGCAGTTACAAAGCTGTTAGCTGAATCTATCTATCTATACAATTTAATGTAAATTAATGAACATGTGTGTCTTTGTGTTTCTATTTATTTTTGAACAATTGGGAGCAAAATGAATATACTGTTCTACATTTGTGGGTTTTTAACAACAATATTTACTGGGTAACTTTTTAAATAAACTCTTCATTTGGAAATAATTTTAAATTTACCACAAAGTAGCAAAAATTAAAAAAAATGAGGAACATTCATCTATTTTTAACCAACATTCAGATTCTGCTCTTATAAATATTTTACCTTATTGTTTAATCATTTGTTTAATCTTTTTCTTTCTCCCTCCAGCCCCTCCCCTGGCTCTCTTTCTGAAATCATTTGAGGGAAGTTGCGTACATCATAGTCTATTACTTCTAAATATTTATATTTTTATTGCCTAGAATAACACTTTTATTGTATATTACCACATTAAAATTATCAATATTATATTTAATATTGATATGATAATTTCAACTAATACATGTTTGCATTTCAACTTTGCCAATTGAAATGTTTGCATTTTCACCCCTTCAGTATGGGACCAAGTCTAGAATAAGGTATTACATTTAGTTATTTCTTTTTAGCTTTCTTTAACCTGAATTATATCAGAGCCTTTCTTTGTCTTTAATGTTATGGATAATTTTGAAGAATACAATTTCCCCACTCTGTTTTTAATAGATATTCCTCACCTTCAGTTTGTCTGATGTTCATGATTAGTTTTAAATTATGCACTCCTGGCAAAAAATAATACACAGGTGATTTTGTTGTCTGGGAAAAGAATCTGGGGGTACATAATATCCATCTGTACCTCACTGATAATTGTTTTATTATACTTTAATTTCTAGGGTACATGCGCAAAACATGCAGGTTTGTTACATATGTTTACATGTGCCATATTGGTGTGCTGCACCCATTATCTCGTCATTTACACCAGGTATATCTCCTAATGCTATCTCCCCCTCCCCCCTTCCCACAATAGGCCCCGATGTGTGATGATCCCCTTCCTGTGTCCAAGTGATCTCATTGTTAAATTCCCATTGTTAAATATCCACCACCCATTGTTAAATTCCCATTGTTAAATTAAACACCCATGAGAACAGGCGGTGTTTGGTTTTCTGTTCTTGTGATAGTTTGCTGAGAATGATGGTTTCCAGCTGCATCCATGTTCCTACAAAGGACACAAACTCATCCTTTTTTATGGCTGCATAGTATTCCATGGTGTATATGTGCCACATTTTCTTAATCCAATCTGTCACTGATGGACATTTGGGTTGAGTCCAAGTCTTTGCTATTGAGAATAGTGCCACAATAAACATATGCATGCATGTGTCTTTATAGCAGCATGATTCATAATCCTTTGGGTATATACTCAGTAATGGGATGGCTGGGTCAAATGGTATTTCTAGTTCTAGATCCTTGAGGAATCACCACACTGTCTTCCACAATGGTTGAACTAGTTTACACTCCCACCAACAGTATAAAAGTGTTCCTATTTCTCCACATCCTCTCCAGCACCTGTATCCTGACTTTTTAATGATAGTCATTCTAACTCATGTGAGATGGTATCTCATTGTGGTTTTGATTTGCATTTCTCTGATGGCGAGTGATGATGAGCATTTTTTCATGTGTCTGTTGAAAAAAATGTCTTCTTTTGAGAAGTGTCTGTTCATATCCTTTGCCCACATTTTGATGGGGCTGTTTGTTTTTTTCTTGTGAATTTGTTTAAGTTATTTGTAGGTTCTGGATATTAGCCCTTTGTCAGATGAGTAGATTGCAAAAATTTTCTCCCATTCTGTTGGTTGCCTGTTCATTCTGGTAGTAGTTTCTTTTGCTGTGAAGAAGCTCTTTCGTTTAATTAGATCCCATTTGTCAATTTGGCTTTTGTTGCCATTGCTTTTGGTGTTTTAGACATGAAGTCCTTGCCCCTGCCTATGTCCTGAATGGTATTACCTAGGTTTTCTTCCAGGGTTTTTATGGTTTTAGGTCTAACATTTAAGTCTCTAATCCATCTTGAATTAATTTTCGTATAAGGAGTAAGGAAAGGATCCAGTTTCAGCTTTCTACTTACGGCTAGCCAATTTTCCCAGCACCATTTATTAAATAGGGAATCCTTTCCCCATTTCTTGTTTTTGTCAGGTTTGTCAAAGATCAGATGGCTGTACATGTGTGGTATTATTTCTGAGGACTCTGTTCTGTTCCATTGGTCTATATCTCTGTTTTGGTACCAGTACCATGCTGTTTTGGTTACTGTAGCCTTGTAGTATAGTTTGAAGTCAGGTAGCATGATGCCTCCAGCTTTGTTCTTTTGGTTGAGGATTGTCTCGGCAATGCGGGCTCTTTTTTGGTTCCATATGAACTTTAAAGCACTGATAATATTAATTTTAAAAACACAATTAACTATTTTCTGGTTTTCCACAGTAATGATTATTTTTGTTCTTCCTTGAAACTAATAGGAAGTCCTTGGGAAGTCACTTTATGACTATACATGTATCATGCCCCACAACAAAATTAGTCCCTTCATTCAGCATCCATTGGTGACTCTTTTCTGATCCAATCTTGACTACTGTGGAATCAAAAATAACAATTTTCCAAGTATCTCTCCCTCTGCATTTCTAATTGGCTGTCTGAATTCTAATGTTAAAAAAGATTATCTCTTCCCCCCAATTACTATCTCTTTATTATTATTATGGGCTGGTAAATTTTATTTTGTTTGACAGCTTGTAATTCATTACTCTTCCAAATTGTTTGGGTCCTGACATTTTTGTAGATTGGGTCATGACCCCATTCTTGAAAGTCTAGAAGGAGCAGAGTGGTCCTGCCTAAGAGGAAAAAGATAGCTGAGCTCAGTAGAGAGTGCATCAGCAGCAGTTGATTTCAGGCTGGCCTCAGATACCAGACCTGTTTGATTACTTTATGTGGGAAAGCAGTTCATAAAGTGCTTCCTAAAATGCCATGTAACCTCTTCCAACCTTCACTTCAGGTGGTTAACCACATGTCAAAAGGCCTGGTTTCATAATGCTGGCAAGCCTTTAGCTTCATACTCACCACCTGTCTGACTTGGCCCAACAAACCACTCTTCCTGAGCCTTGCCCGAGCCTGCTTTGCCAATCCAGCTCTCAAATCATCTGAGACTGGGGGAGGGGAGGACACTGAGAAAATATCACTGTGTTTACCTTTGGTAGCCTCCCAGTGTCTCAGAAGTTATCCCCACTCTACTGGCAACCTCCATCTTTTCATTATACCATCACACTGCCCAGTTGCCTCCCTTTGCTTGGATCTTTTCATGACTGAGGCTCTGGGAACATATTTAAGGACTTTGGAGTGATATTTAAATTCTGCCTAGGGCCTCAACCTCAAGTAGAACAAGTTCCCTTTTATGCAATTATGCAGACATTGGTTATAGAGCTGCACCCATTCAATCTAACTCCAGAGAACATGTTAGAAAAACTCCCCAGTTGCAGGATCCTGCAATGCAAAGACATGTAAAACATTTCCCTTCAGCTCACTGGCTGCAAAGCTGGATTTGGTAAACATAGATGCTGCCTCAGGTTCAATCTATCTTTCCCTTGAATCTGCATCATTTCTTTTATTTAAGTGGCCTCTCAGATTCCTTTATGTTGATACTTTGTCCATGTGAATACGCATGGACCCTTTAAACAAGTATCTTTTTTGCTATTTCTTCTATAGAGTATTTCACATGTAATGACTTCTTTGTAACTCCTGTACTTTCTGTTTATCGGGACACCTTGACTTTGGACTAAAGTTTCAAGAGCCTTTATCAATTTTATTTGATTGTCCAGGGAAGTACTTTAGAGTAGAAAAAAAAAAAAAAAAGATAGGGTATTTCAAGGCAAATAGAAAGAATACAAGAGAAGGAAAAATGGAGGAAGGGGGTTGCTGAAAACCTAGCTCTCCCATCTGAACTTACCTTTATACAGTGGCATGAGTAAGGCACTAATCCCCTACTCCCCACCACATATATAATCACACACATATACACATACAACACACACCTCCCAGTTCCTTATGGGCTCTAATGGCTCCTCAGAACTTTCAGCTATGAAAGTTAAGGGAACTGACTCTAGCTACTAACAGAGCCAAGGAACAAGAGATCTTTTAGGTATTTTGCATTTTTAAGCACATTAACATTAAGGTGGTCCCAAGTGATAAAATCTGCAATGAGACTCTTGACTTTCCTCCTCTTTGACAATGGGTTGAAAATAGGGGTTTCTAACTGAAAATGTACTCTTTCCAAATAGTCTAATTAGTGGCAAACCCTGCAGTCATTTCTCCAGGTCTCCAAACTCAAAATGAGTACACGAGGGTAGAATTTCTTTTTGAGCTCACAGGGTAGGCAGCTGGCCATCTCACCTGGCTCCAATCATCAATTTCTCTTGGTTACTGACAAATTTTTCTCAAGCAAAATTACTCTTGTTGGGTGAGCTCTGCTACTTGCAAGTTTAGGGAAATTAATAGAATATCTCTAACAAATGATTTGGCAGTGGCAGCTGACAGTCACTTAGAGGTCTCTGAGAATGTTCTGTGATTGTTCCATGTGGTAGACACACCCTGAGGTGACCCTCAATGATTCACATTCTTGTCTTATTCCCTCCCCTTGAGTGTGGGCAGAACCTATGACTTATAGCCAATAGAACAAGGCAAATGTGATGGGTCTCTCCCATGATTTTATTAGACTATGTAAGATTCCATTTTAGCAGACTTAAGCAAGAGATTCTCCTGCCAGCTTTGAAGAAGTAAGCTTCACTGTTATGAAAAGGCCTGTGAAAGAGCCTCCTGGCAAGGAACTAAGGTGGCCTATAGATTCTGAGGGTGGTACCCTACTGAGCCATCAGGAAAAGAGGGACTTCCATTCTACAGCTGCAAGAAACACAATTCTGCCAAAAACTTGGTCTGAAAATGAACCCTGAACTCCAGAGATAAAAAAAGATTAGTAGACACCTCTATTCAGCCTCTTGAGACCCATGAATAAAAGACTTATCCAAGCTGTGTCTATATTGCTGCCCGTAGAAACTGCGAGATAATAAACGTCTATTGTTTTCAGCATCTAAATTTGTGGTAATTTGT
Source organism: Papio anubis (assembly GCF_008728515.1). Taxonomy (NCBI): domain Eukaryota; kingdom Metazoa; phylum Chordata; class Mammalia; order Primates; family Cercopithecidae; genus Papio; species Papio anubis. Next base: position 80,604,564 of record NC_044984.1, read on the forward strand.
TACACGGCAATATAAAACAAATACATTTTTTTATGCAGTGAGAAGAGTCCAGGAGGAGAAAAGACTGTCCACATTAAGCCTGCCCCTGTGACTTTTAAGGCTACGGTGCTGCTGGTGGCGTTTGCCATTTTTCTTACTAAGATAAAAAAGTGAATTAAGATGAAAGAAATGCAAGAGAAATGCTTATAAATACTAAGAACAGCAGCATCTTGCCTAGGTCATACCTACGCCTACATGCACACAAGCAGTGCACATCCTATACTTTCTAGAATGCTTTGCACTGTTTAATGATCCTGGGCAGACATTTGCTAACTACCCTCCAGGCATATTTTTACCAACTAGATTGGGAAAGAGGGTGACTGCCACAGCAGCTCGGGGGTTGTGTCAGAAACTCTCAGGATGTAAGTTGTTTCTACCAACACTGTTGGGGCAGGAGACAGACGGGGATTAGTGAAGGGGTGGATTTCATTGCCACCCTCTAAAAGCAGCATTTTCTCTCACCTCAGACCTTGTAGTTCTGGCTCTACAACTAAGTTCTAACAGAGTACCCCAAATTAAACTCTAATAGAGAAATCCTTTCAGATTATGGCTCCCTAAAGGGATCTAAGCCTGGGGTTTCTCATCATACATTCATTTAATCAACATTTAATGAGCTTCTACTCTGCGTTAGCACTGCTGATAGAGCAATGGATAAAACTTATAAAATCTCAAAAGACACAGAGCCTACAGGCTAATGGGGGATACAGAAAAGGCAATGGTCAATTTAAATACATTATAGGGAAAGTAAAAATGCTCTCTGAGCACAAAAGAGGGACACCTCACCCATCAAAGAGGTTCTAGAAAGAAACCCCAAACACCGCAAGTAAAGATGAAAAGGAATTGACATAGCAGACTTCTTCAAACAGAAAGAATATGTGCCAATGCCCAGAGGTGAGTTTCAGGGAGCAGCAGAACTGAAGCATGGGGTTTATGGGTGAGTAATAATAATCATAAGGTACAGCATTTATCCAGCATATACTGGGTCAGTGCAGTATTAAATGGATGGTATGCATTATCTCATTTGATCCTCACTTAATCCCTCTGATGAGGCAACTGAGGCACAGAGAAGTTAAATTCTTTGCTCATAGTCATGACACTGGTTAAGTGGGAAGCCAGGAATTAATTCCTAGCCAACTGACTCCTAAGCCCACACTATAATGGCCCAGTCTAAACTCAAAAAAATACACCAAATGGTGGGATCAGCCCTCTACCCTTCACCAATAGAAACACCAGCTAAACCTATGGGTACAAATCCACCAAGGTTCTACAACTCCCTGATCTCAGACACTCTGACCAGTCCTCGAGTTCTCTTGCCAAAAACAGAGAGGAATAATTAGGTCTCCTGCACTTACTGGGTCTCAGGTTAGCATGCCAGGTTTCCAGATTAAGTTTCTGCCCTTCCTAGGCTTCCTGGAAATTATAATCTTGTCTTTGAGTTCAGTCTTCTTGCCTAGATTCTCCCGTCAGACCTCAGACACCATGTTCTGCCTCCTTTTTTGAACTTCTTTATATTTTGTCCCCATGGGCATCCTCAAATTGTTTTGGGGTGTCTATGCTTCTGTCTGGTTTCTAGGGTCTAGTCATCTTCAGTTTAGCCTGAATACAAGAGATTTCTGAATGAATATCTTTGTCACATAGAGGCGACTGTGATCTTTCCTAGGCATAGTATTGTGGCTAACTGTTCTGGTTTCAAAACCCCCTTTTGATCTCAATTTCTTGGAAACCATGGTGCATCCCAGTGCTCCTTCCATGTTAGCTCCTAGGGTTAGTACTCAAATCCTGTTACTTTGTTTTTCAAACTATTTTGGAAAAAGGTAGAATATAATTTTTCACCTCTCTAGATTATTCAAAAATATCTTGTCCTCTTCTACAACAAGAACAAATTAACTAAAGTGATTTCTTTCTAAGTAAATCAGAAATTTCTTGAGAATAAATCTATAATCATCATAGAGCTACCAGAACAAATAGCTCAATGTGTAGCCAAATTTTAAAACAAGTTTCCATCATTATAATCATTATATAGTTTTACATATTTAAACTAAAATAATTTGTATATACATACACATTAATTGTACATTCATATTTATATATTAGAAAGTAGTAGTATTTTCCAATCCAACAGATTTTTAAGCTGTATCTAAAGCATACCTTTCTCTCTTTTGGTTTCAGTTAATTTCGTCAATGTCTTACAGTTTAGGAGCTCTTCTATTTAGCAGGCCATGAATATCTTCTAGTGCACCATTGCTTCTTAGAGTATCCTGCAACCTTTTAGAGGGTCTAGGTCTTCATGCCAGAAGGTTTCTTTGTTTATTTGCCTACACACTCATGAACAGTTTACCATCTGTAAACATGCTTATAAATGGCTACTGAAAGAGTCATTTTAAAAGAATAAATTAACTGCTGAGTAAATGACTCCCAAAATTTTCTATATTTGGGGATATATTGCTATCTTTTGTTCTAACTATGCCTGAAATTTTTAAATATAGCTATATGTTCTATAAACATATAGCTTTATTTATCATAACTATGTTTTGTACAAGTTATGAAGACCAATTTACAAAGGTAAATGTTACTTATAATTCATATATCTGCCCACCAAATAATTTTTTTCCATTCCTGAAAGAGTTATTATTTGACAGTTCTGACCAGCAAGTCTTTATTCCTTTTCAGTTGGAAATTGCTTGAACATGACTTCAACGCCTAAGTATCAATTTCCTCCTGGACTCCTTGCTATCTAATATCTCAAACTACTTTCTTTAAGGCCACCAGTGACCTTCCCTGCAATTTAAAGTGCAGTTTTCTTTGTTCTATATTTTGAGATTTTCTGCAGCCTTTCATATGATGGGACATCACATTCTCAATTACATTCTTTCTAGTTTTAGTAGCATCAGTTATACCCTGGTACAACTTTTGTACAAACACACTCACATGCACACTGTTTCTATGATGAGTCTGTATCTCTTCATATCTTTCAAGTATCTGTGTGTTACAAATGACCATTAGGGTACCATATTTTTTATTATTCTGTGCATAACTCAAAGGGCACAATCTGTTATCTTACTTAAATACTTATATAATTTAGTTACAGGGTTACACACATATTAGAGGGAAGGAGGCTGCAGAGATGGGCACACATTTTATTTATGCTCTAAGAAAGTCCACTCAAATTTTATTTCTATGATTAACATTTGGTAGCATCTCAGTACTTTGTTGTTGCCAGGTGTAAGTACACTTTTTGCAATCTTCTGTTTACTCACACCATTTATTTACTTGACCATATTTATCTAGCTGATCTCCTTACTCCAGACACTGGAGGTTCAGTGGTGATTTAGAATAGACTCTGGTCATTACTTTCATAAAGATTACAGTCACAAGGGAATGGAAGGGAGGTTATGGGGAAGAGAGGGGAAAGGAGTGTCGTGTTCAGATTTGTATCTCTAGAATAGAGGTTTCAGAGGATTTTCTACCCTCAGCACCATCTTTTCCTTCCTAATCTGAAGTTTTAATAGTCTAAATTTAGTTACCATCCTTATTCAACGGCTCTTTGATTCTGAGTCTCCTTTGTTTGTTCTTCCTCCTCTTCACCAGTTTTAAATAGTGGAATTCCCTAAGGTTTCTTGATAACCAATACCTACGTGTCTTATTTGCTCTTTAGTGGATATCTCAAGCATAGCATGCCTAAAATTTTTAAAAGAAAAGAACCTTTTCCTTCCTTGCTTCTTCAGCCTTCCTTCCTTCCTTCCTTCCTTCCTTCCTTCCTTCTCTCAGGCAACCAGACATTCATTCAGCAAACTTCTGCTGAACACTTTCCTAGGCCATAGGTATTCAGAAAATAATTAGGGAGAATCTTTGACCTCAAGAGCGTAAAATATCCTCTATGATTTGTTACTACAACCCTGTCTGTGAATTTTTTTGTACTTTCTCCCAAATATTTACCTTTCTATATCTCCACCTCCCTAATGCCTCACAGTTTATACTATTTTCTACACTCAGGACCATGTTTTCTTTCTCATGCTAAAATTATCACTTGCACACTCTTATGCAAGATTGCTCTGAAAGTTAATATTAAAGATACAGGCAAATGGGAAGCGGTTCCTTTCCAAGTAGATGGGCAACTGTCTTGCCTCTTCTGTCTTGCCTTTTCTGTCCTATTGCCTGTTGTGCTCTGCTATGACACACATTTTCTTGATGCAACACCACCACCATCATTATGTAACTTCACCACCTATCAGAGTACCTATAACACTGTAGATGGGAGAGGTCATACATAAAGCCTAATTCGTTTTGCCCTCTTTGAATGCCACCTAAATATATTGGAATTTCACCATGATGAAATAAGTGAATAAACTTAGAATAAATTTCTGAGAGACAGCCTAAGAGACAGCTGTGAAACTGGCTAGTGTTAATGCTCTGTTCCCATGCTGAGGACCTCTTTCCATCTTCCCCCATTTATTTGTGTTCACTATAAATCACATGCCACTTGAGAAAATTTTATACCAAGAAAAGAATGATACAATGCTTATTGTTTTCTTTTAAAATAATTATTTAATATATAAGCTTTATATAATGTTGTTCAGATAATTTAAAAATAAGTGCAATGAATTGAGTTATTCTATAAGAAGATCCTTTCCCTGGATCTTCCCACTGACCTCAGCCCAATAGTAAAGCATTTGGTCATTCAGCAGCATACAGTTCCCATCCTTAGTTCATGTTCGCTTAAGTTCATAAATAGTCAATAAATACTGATATCAGAAACTCTTTCCCAAACTCTGGTATTCCTCTCAATTATGTCACGTGTGACCCACTTTTATATTTTTGAGTAATTAATCACCCCATCCAATATTATCCATTATTTAAAATAAATTAATAGATTGATATACCTAGTAAAGTTAGTGGAAACTAATGAAGTGGAATGTCTTGACTATTCCTGTTCCTTTGACGTGTCAGACTGCTTTAAATTGTTCCAAATAATCCTGCTTCTTATCTCGTTCAGGAAGCATTCTTCATTTTCTCAAAACCACAGTGATCCATCCCATAACAACCCTTCTAGAGTATTTAAAATTTGAATAACCTAATTTAAACATCCAGCCAAGGTTTAAAGTTATGCAGTTATGACAGTTGTCCTTACTGGTTATTTACAACTAGAATCTGTTCTGATACCTTGGTGCAAATTTTTAGCTCTCCCTCACTCCTGCCTTTGCTTATGATAAGCAACTTGACCTTAACCGAACACACTGTGCTTTCTCTTCTCATTTTGACTTTGTTCTTAATGAGGTCCCTCTCTCCGAAATATACTTTGCCCAACTATACTTGAAAAGGTCTCTAATTTTCCAATATTTAGCTAAGTGACCGTTTATTTTTAAAGATTTTCCAGATTTTTACACATAGAATAAATCACTCCTTGTGTGTGTCCCCTGAGCACTCTGTGCATATCTCTAATGTAAAACTTACCACAATGGATTGTGATTATTTATTTCCAACTTTGTGTTGACCACTGGACCATGAACCCCTGGAGAGCAGCGGTGGTGCTCTGTTCACTGCTGGCATGCCATAAGTGCTCAGTAATTGAGTGGCTGAACTTTAAATAATTTGTAGAATGAGTCAGAGCACTTAAAAGTGAAGGGAAAATACCTTAGGGGAATGAATAGATTTTTAAAAAATATTTTACACATTCATTAATGCCTTGATTCTACAAGATTATAAACCATGGATAAGAATAACCTAACTTAAACATTACATTTTTTATCCTTTTCTATTTGTATCTCTCTTGAAGTAATATTAGGTACATGTTAGATGCTTCATTAAAACAAAACAAACAAGCGACCTATACACACACACACACACAAAAAAAAAAAAAAAAAAAAAATACAGGGTGAGAGAGAGAGAGAGAGAGAAAGAGAGAGACAAAGAGATTTTTAAAATAAAGACATACTTTGCCTCTAATGAGTAGGTTAAGAATACAGAATGTCATAAGTAAAGAAGAACTGAAAAACTTTAACTCAATTCTCTACCACTCCATCACCAATATGAGACAATGGACTGTTGAAAAGCAGAGACTGTTGATCTCTACATATATCAGACAAATAAAACTTTTATAACTCCAGGTTTGAAACTCTCATTGACATCCGAATAATCATAGAATAAAAAGTAGCGAAGTAACAGAGTAAAAGATAAAAGGTAAAGCTATAAGACTTTCTATTTTATTATGTACTTACATTTGTATATATATATATGATATCCCATATTATATCATTTAGAATTGGGAAAAGTTCCTAAAATTTATTTAATTCATTTTTTACATCTTACAATAGTTAAAATTAAAACATCAGAAATTTTATATGCAGTAAATGATTAACCCATGTCTACCGATAAAATCTACAATCAGCATCTAGTTTCAAAAGTAATTAGCATGATTCATTCCCAAAATTGTGTGTTTGTACTATACCAGAGTTTTAATGTTAGTGAATAGCAATTTTTAATGAAACTCCTGAATGAATTGAAAGAAACACCCACACAATACTAAGCAAGTCAGTAACAACGAAAATACTAAAGAGTGGCAATACTAATTGAACATTTACTATAGGCAAGGCATCGTTCTCCATGCTTATAAGATCAGTTCATGAAATTTTCATAACAACCTTATGAAGTAGGTACTTTTATTTACCCCTCCCCCCTACTTTTTTTTTTTTTTTTTTTTTTTTTTTTTTATGAAGGCATGAAGCCTGAAAAGGGTGGAACAAGAAGGGGGGACCAGACTACCTGAATATAATTTGCACACAATTATTGCATATTCTTACATGCAACAAGTGCATGCAAACAAACAAGTAAGTGTCTTTAAAAGCATCTGCTCTTTTCTTGCTCTGCTGAGCAAAACTGTTTTCTAGCCTGATCATAGCCTCTTCTGTACTTCAAATTGAGAAAAGTTGCTGGAACTTAACTTTACACCTTGCCTCTCATCACAGTAAATTGTGTCGTTTTTTCCCCCATATTATTGATTTTACTCAGCTCAATATTTTATCTGACTGACTGCAGTAGCAATATGTATACTCAGTTTTAGGAAAAACACATTTTCCACATTGACCCAAATGTTAGGGTATACCCTTGAGAGTTTTATGGTATGCTATGGCACACAGGTAGAGAGCCACTTACTTGTGAAAATTTACCTAGACAACCTTTATGTTATGCTCAGTTCCATGCCCCTGAGACCAGTATCAAACACCGAACAACTAACTCTCTGCTTTTGGCAGAATTTAGCATTAAAAAGTACTGTTGTCAGTTTATATTTTCTCATCAAAAATACTATTAAAATTAATTTGTGGATATAAGTAGTTACAAATAGCTAAATCCAAGGCCCAGTGCCTTGTAAAACTTCTTGGAAAAACATCTAGTGCTTAATAGCTCTAGATTATATTTTCATTTTATTCAGTTCTAATGTGAACAAGCTTCTCTGTCTCTAACTCTGAAACAAGCAGAAAAGTCTTTATAATTTATTAACCCCTGAAAAGGGCACATTCCTTTGTCATCGCTTCAGAGGCAGAGAGAGAAAGCAGATAAAAAAATCACATTCATACTTTCAATTATTGGATTCTAATTTTATTCTCTCATTCTGCATACTTAAAATGGGGATTACTAAAGGGACTAAGTTCAGGGGTATTGTTTTATTATTATGCAATAGTACAAGAGTAAAATATTTTGAGCCAAATCAAGTGTGTTCAGCTAACTTTTGTTGTACAATTTATATGTATGTTCACTAGATAGATTCTTTGGTGGCTAATTAAATGATACTATCTAAAAATGGTTTATCTTCAACTGACAGGTTCTATGTACAGATTGATTTTCTCTGAGGAGGTTGTATTTTAGGCTTTTTATTTCTTTTAAGTCACTGAGTATGTGTAAATAAGTTCAGTAGGGAATAAATATCACTTTTAGTGCCATTGTCCTAGGAACTACCATTACCGTCTACCAAGATACTGAAAAAATTGGCCTTAAAAGATAGATTGTCTCTAGTTTGCTTGTTCAAACACAAACTACTATCATTTGTGAGATATTAAGGTTTTTAATTAAAATAAAAAATTTCTTCACTTTTTTATTCTTTTGCTTAAACTTTAAAGAACCTTATCCAAAGTCAAACAACTGTAAACTTGGCATACTCTTACCAGCAAATAATTGATTGTAAAATAGACAATAAAAATAAAGCTAGCTTGCTTGAACATACATTATAAATACAAGATAATTTTGTCCAAAAATGCTTGATACTGTTTTTGGGATCCACCACAAACTATTTTATTCTTATAATATTTCAGTGACCACATTCAGAATCAAGTATGAGTTATAAAATATTTGACAGACTTTTCACAAAACCCAAATACAATGTAAAAATCTATTTTAGATTAAAACATACCTGAGAACTTAGAGACACAGAGAAACACAAGAAATGCAAATGAGTTTGTCCTTTAACTCATGTTTCCTACTTCCCATAACGTTTTTGGCTTTAATTAGCCACACTTTAAAATACATTCTACATTTGTAGTAATTTAAAGATGAGGACTTTTCAGGTAGAAAAAAAATAATATATGCAAGAACAAGAATTGTTTTTCATTGTTCAGTTATAAATGCCAAGTACCTAGAAGAGTGCCTGGCATGGAGTAGATACTCAAGAAAAGTGACTGATTAGATAATCAGCTGTATTAAGGGAGGGAGAGAGAGAGAAAGAGAAAGAAAATAAGAAAGAGAAATTGATTGATTTGGGGAACTGAAATTTGTAAACCTGTTTCTGGGTCCTAGCTCTTGCATTTACTGACTTACTGACTGGGTGATCTTTGGAAACAAGTTACAAATTATCAGTTTCTGTTTCCTTAGTTGCATAATATCAATTATTTTATTGCATATCAATTGTTAAGAATTAAATATATATGTACACAATGTTGATTAAAAGACCTTTAAACTTTAAAATACATAAAACATTACATTTATGTACCTAAAATATATACCTAAATATCCAGACATTCATGCAGTAAGTCCAAGCTGTCCAAGATGACATCATAGTTACTATATTTTTTGTCTTAAGCAAAAAGTTGGCCTGGAATGCCCAGAATTTCACACTGTCAAGGCAAGCATAGAATTCATGATCATTCAAGTGCTTGAACTGAGAAACTAAAAAAACAAGCAGTATTGTGCATTCAATCACTACAAGAAACTAACAAAGGGGCTTACATTAAACTAAAATCTAGAAAAGTATTAAAACATACAAAAAGAGTATTATTTTGCAATAGGTAAAAACATAATTTGAGGAATAATTTTCAAAAGAAAAAATATATCACCCCCAGTGTATGGAGTATGCAGAGAACTTCAGAAGAGTTAATAAGAATCTTTCCATGGCTATTTTTTTTCCATCTCTTCTTAATATTGGTTACATAAATCAGACAAAGATCATATGTATTTAAAAGGAAGCAGATAACACAGTAGTACATGTAACATCACACATCATTTGTTTATGTCACTCTGTACTGAGAAGCCTTCCTAGGGACTTTGTGGCATAGGAAATTGCTATGATCCCATTGATGTCCTCTCTTACATTAAAAATAATAACAAAAAAACTTCCTGTGAAATGAATTAAGTCCATTAGCCAGGTAGCTCATATCCTGTGTACTTGCGTTGCATAAAGTTGTCCAAAGGAAAAGGAGGAGATAAGCACTTAAACATACTGCAATCACCATCAACATAGTGCATTTGTGACTAGCAAGGCTAATACTGAAAGAATGAATCATACACAGAAAAAAATACACTTAAATGTCTAGATCATTCACAAGCTGAATAAGATTTTCTTCATTGTTGACAGAATGATATAAATAGATTTTTAGAGAATTAATTATTGGGAGACAAATGCTTTTCCCTTAGTTAAGTTTAATCACCTGTGAAAATGACACAGTCAATACCACTGGGTTTTTCAACTCCACTTTAGAGTACTTAGGGAAAGAAAAAAAAAATCATTTCAAAGCAATGACTCATTACGCTTTCAAGCTCATATTATCAAAACTTTTAGATTTGAATTTAAATTTTGAAATTCACAGAATATACCAACTTAAATTTTCCTGAGTAAAAAATTAACTCTAGATGTGTATCGGAAGCTTTTTGAGGTTTTGTTGATTATATATGGTTGTGGCTGAGACATTAAGTTCACTTGTTTAGATTTCATTAATACACATCTGACACTTTCTATAAACTTAGTTTTGTTCAGACCTGAATTGACTAAAGGAGACAATTCAAACAACAGTAATGTCTAGAGCTGCCAAACAGGACTGGGCTAGCAGAAGATACAGAGTGTGACATAGCTGAGAAACCCCTGCTGTCTTACAGCTCAACTCGAGAATCTCCAAATCCTGATTTTTAATTATCAAAATTACTAGTTTGCAAAGGCAGAAATATTCTATGTTAAAGGCAGAGTAAAAATAAATCTAAAAAGTATAAGCACATCAACGCTGGATGAACAAGCCATTATTCAAAAGTTTTATTACCCTAGGAGGAATGGAGATGCTATTAAAATAAAAGAGCTTGTTAAATAAAATAACAGCTAATTACACTTTTCTGTGGCTTTATTTCATAAATAACTGCATTCAACTTTAAAATAACAACCGTGCGCTACTTTCTACCATAATAATAGACAACATTTGAGGGGATACGAATATTTTTGAATTCTTCATTCGTTAGCATGTGAACATTCTCAGTCAATTGAAAGCTTTTAGTGTAGTGACTTTTCAGATTCTCTGTCACATTCAATCACCTATCCATAGCAATTCAACAGCTCTAAATATATTCGTTTTGCTACAATATAACAAGATCCTCAGGCATAAATGTTACTACTGACAAATGATTAAATAATATAAAGTACTCTTTTAGGATTTAAATATTTTCTGGCTACATAAAAGACAGTATTTTATTTTGCACTAAAAAGCATAACAAAAATGCAATAAAAGATTTTAATATCTCTTAATTCCAGAAAGAAACCCTTACACACATTCTTAAAATTTTTCGTTATTATTATTTCCTTAGATTTAAATGGTAAATATGAATGTAAAGTCTTACAACTTTATTTCAGAAGACAGAGCCTTTGCTCACTTGGTAAATTTTGTTTTCCCTATATAAATGCAACTTTGCAAAACTGTCCCAAAGAACTGCCATTTAACAATTAAAAACTTTGACTCATTTTAAGTCCACAGCAACAATACTTGGTTGACCATTTCTACCACTATTCTTTAATACTAATAGAAAAATACAGAGAAATGATGCAGAATGATATACATGCACATATACAGTTTTAAAAACACATCCAAAATTGTGGTCTTATAATAGCAGTTACTTTCCTTTTTCTAAAGCGAAGCTGAATTTACCTGCCATTCATTTTCTGCTGCAAATTAGTTTGTCAGGTACACGTTAGCAAGCTCTTTCTTCAATTCATTTTGCTAACTCCATAGTCCTTTAAATAATGATAAACATTCCTGAATAAAAGCTTACCAGATAGTAATCCTCTTTGACCCTTATACTACTTCATCTGTAAGACACATCTACCTTTATTTTAAAAGAGAAGGTAAAACGGAAGAATCCCTTACCAGAGACAGAGAAAACAATTCGTTCAGCTAGATCCAACAGTGCTCTGTGCAGCCTGGCAGCATGAGTGATCCTTGGGCCTCACACAAAAGCGAGATAATTGGCTCTCAATGAAGAGATGTAAACATCCATCATAATGGCACTGTGCTGAAACTGAACGCCACCTCAGCTGTTCTATGTACTCCGACTGGAAGATGATGTCACAAACATCAACTGGGTGTACTCTCATTGGCTTCTGTTACCTGGAATCATATCTTAACCCTAAACTGTCAGCTGCAAATTAAAATGCTCATTTCTGACTATAATTTCTGCCTTTAAAAGGAGAGTGAAAGTAATGTTGAGCTCCTGGGGGATCACAAACTGAAAATACTGCCCTATAAATATGCTAAGACTGATTTACCTAATTAATTAATCAGAATTAGTGAAAATGTTATTTTTCAAATGTGTTTTGTTAAGTAACAGTGTTTACAAAAGGTATTTGACAGAATGGATATTAAAGGACAAGATGTATGTAATCATAGCATCTGGAATTTTAAATTTTGTAATTACTTTGCATTGATTTTACAGTACTAGCCCCTGAGATTTAAGAAACTCAAATTGAGAAAAATTATAATATAGTCAATTGTACAGTGAAGTTTTCAGTCAATTTTTTCAGAGCAGCCATTTGTGTTTTTAAATCTTCTAATAAAAACACAAAAACGTAAATACATTTTATTCTCTGAGTATTAAGCGCTATCTGCAAAGTTTTGTGTAATAAACCTTAAAGTATGAGATATTAAAAGCACAACATCACTAACATAATAATGTTAACTATTGGTTTTTACAAAGAGTAATTTATAAGTCACTGGAACTTCAGACAATTCCATTTCAGTAATTGAAAGTTACTCTATGATATAGTGCTGTTCTCTTTGAGCACACACGGGGTATAATTATCCATATCTTACCTTCTACCTGACAAAAGCCCCAGATTTCTCCTTAGGCTTAAATCCAGTGGGAGAGGAGGATAATGGGCTAAGCTGGTTGCAGCAGCTTGCTGCCAGAGGGACAAAACTACAATCACCTTGAAATATACCCAAGCTTTCCCCACCGAAAAGAGCTGTCAACCGCATAACTGTGAGATGCAAGAATTACCAGAGCTATTCAGTGACCAGTTCCTTCTAAATCTAGCCCAGCCATATCCCAGGGCAAGCCCTTTGAAAGCTGTGCAGCTCAGCATGCAAACAGGACAAGCACCTGGAGAAAGAGAAAGGAAATTCACTTCAACCACCCCAACTTTAGGGAAAGGAAAGCCACCAACAGTGCGCTTGCATGCCTTTATGTTATTTCATTTATTTCTGAATAATGGATTCAGGGCAAATACTTGTTGCATTCCCTCTGCATTTCCAATGACAGGAAATTATTTGTACTCAATGGCCTCAATGAGAGTTCAAAAAGTTGATAATATATGAAAATACACTTTCATATGTTCATATTTCCTCCCAAGTTCCGACTTTTATGATAGTCAGTTTATTTGATTACTTTGAGTAGCAAGCTAGCACGTGACATGGGAGCAAGAGTTCTAGACTAGGGTTGAAATGATTCAGGCTCCAGTTCTTGCTCCACCACTTACTATCTATAAAAACTCTGGTAACTTAACATCTTTTGTGTATAGACTGAGAATGGTAATGCTACATACAGCAAAATAATAATAATAGATATAGGGATCAGATGAGACAATGCATAGAAACTTGCTATATAAAATAAAACGTATTACATAAACATAAGATATAATAAATATTATTGTTGTTATAAAAGCAATCAAATGTGTTCATTTTAAAGACACATGGAAGACTTAAAATTTAAAGTTACTTTAGTGCCCTCAAAATAATGTTATAAATATCTTAAACCCTTAAAATTTCAACTAGAAAATAATATTGCACATTAACTTGATTTATAACACTGACACTGACTCAATGTGTTTTTTGTTTGTTTGTTTGTTTGTTTAAGTTTTTAACCCTCCCAGAATAATTTGGAATTTAATCATATTAGTCAAGTGCAAGATTCTAGACTCAAGAAGACTATTTGTCAAAATGTACTTTGGGCCAACGTGAAAGACGCTGTTCATTTAATTCTGCCTAAAAACATGGAAGTTTAGATGAAAATGTGTATTAAAAAAGATTCATTGCCAGGCAAAGTGATATAACATTGAATTACAGATCAGAAAGATGAATTTGGACAATGTGAATGTCAACTGTATTTCTGGTAGACGAATGATAAAGCTGAGGTATTATAATTGCTAAGAGGATATGGCAAGCAGAAAAAAAAAGTTTACACAATAAAATATAATCCTATATTGCATACATAATATAAAATTTTAATGGTATAAATATTTAATGGCAGAGATAGAAAGCTAGCAAATTAGATCATATCCTGTTGCATGTAGAAAACATGCTGATATATAGACATATACATTCAGTTAATTTTTAAAGACAAATGTATTTTCTGGTAATTTTAGTGCACACAAATCATAACCTCTCTTATTTGTTTTGCATTTGTTTGGGTGACAGAATGCCACATATAATGTGCCTAGAGAAATACAGCAATATAAAGATTGGGAAACTTAAATACTCCTAGTGCTCTGCAGGCATTTTTGTTTATTTATTTATCTGTCAATTTCCACAGGTATCAATGTATAGGCATTTTGTATCAATAACCCACATCTTACACAAAATTTGTTTATAAGTGAATAAGGTACTTAGTAAAGAATGCTGGATTATTGCGAGGTGATGGCTCACACCTGCTAATCCCAGCACTTTGGGAGGCGAGAGGCGAGATTGGAATCACACGAAGTTAGGAGATCCAGAGACCATCCACCACCTAGCATGGGTAGAAACCAAATCTTTACAAAACATAAAAAATACTGATTATTATTTGTTTTAAAATATATCCAAAATATATAAATAGATTTTAGGGCCTCTTTCGTTCAATGTTGTCATTTTTTTTTGAATCAAGTCTCCTCTGTCATGGGCTGGAGTCCAGTGTGTGCCGATCTTGGCTCACTGGGCTCCAGCCTCCCGGGTTCCAGCCATTCTCCTGCCTCCAATCCTGAGTAGCTGGGACTACAGTAGCCCACCCGTGCCCGGCTATTTTTGTATTTTTAGTGTTAGAGACGGGGTTTCACCGTGGTCTCACGATCTCCTGACCGTGATCCACGCCCGCCTCGGCCTCCCAAACTGCACTAAGGATTACAGCGTGAAACACAGCGTCATTTAATCTTAAATATTATACAAGATGGAGTCTCTAATCAATTATTTAGTAAAATTTTAAGGAAATACACTTATTACATATGAAAATAATTTTATATTTAAAATTTGAATTGTTTAAAAATTAATAAAATTATTGGTTTACAATTTAATTCCTAGGAAAATTGATAGGGAAAAAAGATAATGTACTAGAAATACTTCATATTAATGTTGGACTAGAATAATTAATGAATCTTTATTGCATATATTAATAAGTAAATCTCAAGTTTTGTTTTTATTTATTAGGACAGAATTTATATTTTAGTTTTAAATAATTACATCTATACACCCAGGAATGTTTCAAATAAATATAGGATATAATAGTTCATATATGAATATCAATTTTATTACTCCAAAGTATGCTTTATACATAAGGACAGAAAACATTTATATACATATATTCTCTTACAGTGGGGAGAAATCATTAGAAAGTAATAATTAGTGGAATTTATAAAACTTTTTTGTGATTCTTTAGTGGTGTTTCTTTTGGAAGAGTAGAGATACTAAATTTCAAGACTTTTCAGTAATTTTCAGAATGTCCTTTGGAAAAAAGTCTGATGACAGTTGAACATCAGTCTGCACATGTATCTGGGTTAAGGTCAAAAATAAGATAGTGTGTATGTGATGTGAACGTTGATAATAAGACATGTAACTATTTTCTACTATACTAAAATAATATTATTAAGAAATGCAACCTGATTACAAAATGTAAAAAATAAAATTCTAAATATAAAAATGTGAAAACATTAAGAAACTACAAGAAAAAAATAAAAGAATGGTGTCATTTCTTGAATATTCTATTTAATATACACATGTAGAAAAGTAAAATGCTGCATATAGCTCTAATTTCATAAAGGAATAGTAACAAACACTGCATCTGAGAATGAATTTCCCAACATTGTCTCATTATTTATTACATTCCCCCAACTAAAATGGCCAGTTAGCATTTGTGAGTTCAGAGAATATAAAATATTTTAACTTTAATAGTGTGTAAAAGTTTAATATGTAGGGAAAAACACTCTATAGACATCAATTTAGGCTTCATTCTCAGTAAATGTATATTAGTAAAATTTTTTTGTTTTTGAGACGAAGTCTCGTTCTGTTGCCCAGGCTGGAGTGCAGTTGTGTGATCTCGGCTCACTGCAAGCTCCGCCTCTTGGGTTCACGCCATTCTCCTGCCTCAGCCTCCTGAGTAGCTGGGACTACAGGCACCCACCACCACACCCGGCTAATTTTTTGTATTTTTAGTAGAGATGGAGTTTCACCGTGTTAGCCAGGATGGTCTCGATCTCCTGACCTCATGATCCACCCGCCTCGGCCTCCCAAAGTGCTGGGATCACAGGAGTGAACCACCATGCCCGGTGTAGTAAGTGTTTTCTAATAGGAAGAAAATTGAATCAATAAAATTATTTTGACAAATCAAGTTGAAGATGTTTTGTAGTTTAAGCCAAGTACATCACAATTTTATTGTGGTACTTACATACTATATATTTCCCAGGAGCTGAAATCATTGCAATATTTAATTGCCTGACAATTATTTCTGTTACATCAATTTTGTGGTTAAATTAATTATTTATATTATCAAAACAAATCAGCACTAGAGGCTAATTAAACTGGAGAAACCATCCTCCAATGTTTCCCAACCTACATATTAATAAAGTTTAGTTTATTACTAATTTCAGAAGGAATGAACATGTCCTACAGGTGATAATTTGATAGGCAGAACTTAAGAATTTAAAGAAGTTTAAAACTGTTGTGAACATTATTATCTCCTCTTGAGCAGTTGGGCATATATAGGATTTTACTACATCTTGCAAGATTGACTGACCCACTACCTAGTTATCCACAAGACGGCAGCTCGATTTATATGGCCACCAACAGCTAATACACTGGTTTATCCTTTTACATTTAACAAAACATAATATGTAAAGTATATAGGTAACTTTTGTGTATGAATGATCACAATTAGGTAATTTTTCATTTTTATAAAGAATAAGCCATGAAAGATGGATATCTATTAAAATCTATTGAAAAGCAGGAGATTTAAAAAGTTCCTGCAGCAATTATTGAAAAAGGCAGAACTTTAAAACACTGAATTTTTACTAACACAAATTCCAACGTTTCATCCCAAATTTATTTCAGAGGTTAGTCTATTTATAATAAATTGCTTTTATTTTGTTTCTACAAAGTCTTATGTTGCTTTTAAAAATTGCAAAGTTAGTCTTCAAAATAACTGTGACTACGTAGCAATGATAACTCACTGTTACAATAAAAGAGATCCAGGAATTGTACTTTCCATCTAGCAAATTCTAGATATAACTAAACCTCATAAGAATATCTATTTATTGACCTCACTTGAATTCCTTTTCTATACTTAGTCATCTGCACTCTCATTTTTTTTTCTCTATGTCTACCTTAAATCTATTATGTGGCAGCTTCAGTATATTACCTTTATTTCTGTTTTCTGTGCAGATAAAAATTCTGAAAATACTTAGAATTATTAGGCCATATCACCTTTCTTTTCTGAGATTGGATAGCCCCAAGACATTTAACTATGTTTATGTGTCAGTAGATTTTACTCTGGAGAAAGAGAAAATGATTTAGTAAGGATGAAGAAAAGTTTTCCTGCTTCTACGTTAAAGAAATACCAATTCTTAGACATGAAAGTAAGAAGCTATGGCTGATTTAGTGATTCAGCTTCTTGTTTTTAAATGCAAAGCAAAAACATTATCTTATTAAAGAGACCCCAATTTAACATCAACTTGAGTTTATTTGACTAGGTTTCCTTTGAATGTCATGGTTAACCTTTGTAAAAAATCTAGAGATCAATGAATAGAAAGATTTATTTTTTACCCTGTTCTCTGAACGATGGTGTCTTGTGTTTTCATATTGCTCCTTAACTAAGGACACTTTACTTGCTTTCTTATAAATATATTTTGCTTCATTCTTAATATAAAATCTTACAACTCCACTTGGCACTTTTTTTCATTCACCTCACTTTTCTTGCCTTTTGTCTTATGTAAACCAAATTAGATCAAATCAAGAATGACTGACTCCATCTTGACAAATTTGGAGCAACATTAGTCTCATAGAAACTTAAAATTGAATTCAGATCTTGATGAGGAGCATATGAACGCAACCACTTTGTGTTATACCAAAACAGGGGTTATTCATATAAAATCTGCTGTGCTCAAAACATTGCTTCAGACATGTGAATGTTTACACATGAAAGAGAGTGAAAACCAACTGAAATACTAATGATTGTGTGTTATTTCACCTTACTATACCTTTGCAGTAGAAGAGTCTTCAAATCCTTCAAATACATGTTACCATATGGAGAAATGGTATTATTATAATTGTAAAGGAAAAGAAAAAACATCATCATCATCATCATCATCATCATCATCACCACCACCAGTTGTTTGCTGACTTAGTGCTAGGCACTGTGCTCAACACTTTTCACTGGTTACTTAATTCATTTTGTTTTATTTAGTTTGCAACAAATCTATAAGATAGGTCAATGTTAAGATTTTCAAAAGAGTTCTTAAGTACTACAAGCCAGTATTTTCCAACCATGTCCGCTTATTTGAATCTCAACTTGAAATGTCAAAATACAGGGCCCCATCCAACTACCTGAAACAAAATCTTTGAGAATGGGATGTAGGTGAGACTTTTCTATGTTACTCTCCACATGACCTTCTCTGTGGCCAGGTTTAAAAATCACTTCTCAAATCCTCAGGTATGTGAGCCACATGTTTTGATGTGCAACACCAGATTTCACTAAAATAAGTAAATGTGTTCTAAAAAATCTGAAATGAAAACTGTAAAGAAAGTAAAGCACAGTTTTTACGTAAAATAATAGGTCGTAAGGTATATGGAGAAAAATCCAGATTACTCCATCTCACTCAAGTAAAGAGATGGGTGTCAGTGGCATGGTAAGTTTTAGCAAAAACATTAGATGGAGTCTAATCTTGCAGGAAGTCAGTAGGGACAGAGAAAAATAACATGACTAGTAGGAGGGAAACTATATGAACAGGAGCTGATTCAATATGCAGACTGCCCAGTAACATTAGGTTCTAGTACTAGGGAGTCCTATGAAAGCCAGGATATCTACAGTTAGAGTTCATCAGCCCCCATGTGAGTGAAGACTCCTCTTGCACACAATCTAGCACAAGTAATGCTTTTTCTTAACGCATAACATTATTGAGACTCACCCTAAATGTTCTATACTCTTCTTTTCAAAGACCTAGGATGCATACAAATCCACTGACTCAGAGGATGGTATCTAAATGAATGGTGGTTATGTGGAATGAAAAGGTCACAGCATCTGTATTTGGGTAGGGATGGACCCTGTGAAAACCAACTCTATGACAGGAGTAACAGATGAATGTTTCTAAAGAACTCTATGATTCCATAGAATTCTATTCATAAACCAAGCTTTGTGTCTGCCATCTGCATTCGCTTTACGTTTCAATTGTACTTGTTCAAATATATACCAGCACTGATATTTCCAGAATTAGTCATTACGCATCATCTGTAATAAAATATAATGCATTTCTGAAGATGTAAATGAGAATACTGTCCTTGTTATACTCTTTATAATCAAGTACATGCGTCTATTAATCTGTAGATATAATTAAATAAATGTTATAAAAAGGTTTTAAATAATCGACAATTAGTCAAAAACCAGTTATAGAAATCCTAAAGAATTCTAAGAGTTGTTTTCAATGTCTGGTGCTATATGTGTAACAGGTAGAGTAAGTTTATTTCTCCTTACATTTGAGGATGTTGCAATATATTTATTTTAAAATCAATTGTTTTATTTTTGTTTCATGAGAATCTGTCAACAGCAGCTGTAATTCAACTGTTCATTTAAATCTTATATTATTTCAGCCTTTTTTTCAGGACTTCCTTGTTTTCAGCAATATAAGTATATGATAACTTTCTGTAAATTTGTTATTTTGTCAAACTTTGTTAAATAATCCTCCTTTTGATTTTGTGTAACTTTTTGCTAATTTTGTTATTAGCTGATATTAGGTAATGCATCTTCCACTACACTTCGCCTGCAACTATTCAGTAAAAGTGTACTCCTACAACCATAGGTTACCAAAACAGAAAATGCCTGGATGCTCCTTTAGCCATTTTTTAAGTGGTTAAATTACAGTCACCCATTCTGAACACTGTAGCCAGACAACATGAATTAATGATCTTAGACCAGATCTTGATTGACTGTTGTCCAGGAACACATTATTCACCTTAATACATGAATTCAGCAAAAGTAAATGATTACTCTAATGGCTAAGGGAACCTTATGAATTGCCAAGACAAATAACAAGTAGGTAGGACTGAAGCCTCTGTGAAATCACTGGCATATTTATCTTTCATCTCTGTCACTCCATGTTTGAAACTGTAGACTTGGAAAATACACTAGCTCTTTCCAGGTTAGATCAGAAAAAAAAAAAAAAAAAAAAAAAAAAAAAATCACTAAGTGGACACTGTGAAAATGCAGGCGATAACAAGAAATTGCTTTCTTCTGCCAGAGGCTATCTCCTCCTTGTATATCTGAAGGTCAAAGCCACTTGTAGGCTAGACGGAAGATATTCCTATCTTTTCACCACTCTTGCATTCAAAATCAATTAATAAAATGCTGGTTGAAAACAAATGGCCACACATACATCACACTTCTTTTAACTATAGACCTTACTGGAATACACAGTCTGACCTATAGGTACTGTATAACCTTCAGGTGCCTGGCCAGGATCCCAAATGTTCCCCAAATTCCACATCTCAGGATGAGCCAACTGTGGCTCTTGGGACTTTCTGATGTAGAGAGTGGAAGTGGGCTTAGAGTTCATCCTCTTTGTGAAAGGAACTACCCACTTCACCAGGCCTGCTAAATTCTTCTCATGCTCAAACAACTTACTCCTTCCTAAATACTGTCCCTAATATAGAGGTGTCTTTCACTGATTTTAAATTACTCTATTTAAAACCTATATGATCCTCTGTTTAGTCTTGCTCTGTATAAAAACTGCCTCATGTTGCATTTCATACAAAATATGCTTACAGACCTTAAAATTAAAATCATGATATTGGACCAAAAAAAAAAAAAAAATTCCTTCTTGAGATTCCAGGGACCTCTCTCACAGGATGCTTAGGTTATTGCTTCACCAGTCAAAAACCTCTGTGGCTGGCGACACTTTCTGCCTGAGTATTGCCTATGCCTGCTGGATTCATTCTGCCCACTTGACTTGGCAGGCTGCACTCAGCTCATACTAACAGCCTGAATCTCGCACCTGCCAAGGGCAAGCCAGGTGCAGAGCGGCAAGGCGTGTATGTGCAAGTGATGCGGGGTCTGGCCACTGCATATAGCCAGGCACATCAGCTACTGTGGCAGGTTGAGCAGCTCCACACACCAGCACCTGTGCCAGTTCCATGCAAGGCTGTGGCTGGACCAGACGTATTTACTGAGTGAAACTTCGGCTACAGGCACTCACATCTGGATGAGGGGAGCACGGTGGTGCCCAGAAGCCTGGAGATGCAAGGAACCACAGAGCCACAAAGAGGGTGTCACAGGCCTGACTAGGTGAGCCCCCAGGTCTGGACTCTGAGAAGGGCCGCAGCTCTTCTCTCCTTCTCGTCGCCTGCAATGTGGTGAGTGGGAGGGTGCATTTCAGCACTGTTTGTGTCACAGCTCTTTCAGTCCCCCATTTGGTGGGTCCCGAGTTCTTGTCCTGTGTCCAGAAAGAATGGATACAAGGACAACTGGAGAGCGAGCAAGGCAGAGAGGAGTTTCATTGAACGACAGAACAGCTCTCAGGAGACCCACAGTGGGTACCTCCTTTCTGTGGGCAAATTAGTCCAACGAGTTGAGGAGACCTGAAGTGAGTACCTCCTTCCTGCAGCTGGTAGTCCCCACATCTGTCTGGGGCTGGCTAAGTCTGGGTTTTTCATGAGTTCAGAAAGGAGGAAGTGCATGCTGATTGGTTCATGGGCAGCCATGGGTTGGGCCCAGTAAAATCATAAGTTCTCACTCTGAGCCACGACTCCCCTTGGAATTAGCAGCCTGCTCCCAGGCTTCTGGCTGTCCCTGGCTTGAAGGTGGGGTTTCACTGAGGACCCACCCCTTTCATCCCAGGAGCCTGTCTACTTCCTGTCGCAATCAACATGCCATCTACAGCACCCAGGTTGTTTGTGTGGAGGGTTGCAAATAGGCCCACGCTGAGCCACCTATGGCATCCACTGGTATCTCTCCCTAAGCTAGTTGCTGCATAATGTCCGGAGGGGGCCAAGGCAGCAGGGGGCTGGCATGTCCGGAGGGGGCCAAGGCAGCAGGGGACTGGCATGTCAGCGCCTTGCCGAGCATGCTCACACCCAGCTGGGTTGCAGCAGCACTGGGAATCCGCCTCAACTTTGCTCCGAAATGGGAGCAATCGCCAGGAGCAAGGAGGAGCAGAAACAGGCACTTCCCACTCTGCGGGGACAGGGGGGCTTCCCAGGCCCCAAGAGCACAGGGATGTCCCGATTCGGAGCTAGGGCTGGGCCTGGGAGTGTGGGACTCCCACCCTACCAACTCAGTAGGCGGCAGGGCTCCCACCATTTTAGGCTGCCCCAGTCATTCCTCCTCCACTGCAGCCGGTGTCCCCGCATTGGCTGCCCCAAATTGGCCACCACCACCATCACCTCTACCATGATTCTTTCCACAATGGAAACACAGTCATTTTATGCTATGTGTAATTACTAGAGTTAATCTATTACTGGAAGGACACATATTTCTACATTGATGAAACCTGTGGAGGCCCTAGCAGAATGAAATAAAAAGACTTGAGATTAAGGGGCATTGTTAAAAAATTTTAAATTACTGGGGATAAAGAGAAGATCCTACAAGTCTAATGTGAAAAAAACAAAACAAAACAAAAACGAATCATAAAAATGTTCACCAGTCAGACTATCACCATTTGCATGTCAGCAAATGGAGGGTGAAGGTATATAGTTTCGTTACTATATTGAAAGGGTAGGAGAGACCATGGGCAAAAATATAACATTTTGGATTTTTAAAGATAACTGAGGAATTAAATGTATGGTTTCATATGCTTTTCATATATTCAACAGATACTACATAGAATGCTTGAGGTTAAACCTTGATCCTCCATTTGCTGAGAAATTACTTAACGTTTAGGTGAGTGAATAGTTCTGCTCTCTTGTTCAACAAAATATAGAAATTCTATGACATGCAACGTACAAGGCACCTAACATGTAGTAAATGGTCAAGAGATATTAGCTGTAATTTATATTTATATCTATTTCCATATAAATCAGTTATGCAACTCAGGGTAATTCACTTAGCAACTTAGAGAAACAGATTTGCCTCTAGTATCATGATTATTCTAAAACTCAAATTTATTATTGGATTTCTGAATTATAAATGAGTGAATTTAGGTAAAGCAGCTTCAGTATAACAAGATCCTTTCAATGGTTTTCATAACTCAGCACTCTGACTAGTAACATCATAGCCCCATGTCATAAAATATACAACACTAGATATGGAATGTCTTATTTTGTTGAAGGTTCTGAATAAAGCCCAGTTATCTACTATAAAACCTTCTTTTTTTTCCTTTTTTTGAACAACACTGTTACAATTACAAAACCTGTAATTCAAGAAAAAAATTTGTTGAATGTGTTGAGAAAAAGCTAACCAATTCCAATGTAGGCATTTTACTATTCATTAGCATTATTTTACTACATAGATACATAATTAAGTGATAAATAGGCTTTATTGCATTAGGGTACATTAAAGTTAAATCTGCTCAAAAAATGGAAGGACAAGTTGGAGTATCAAATAAAAATTTATATCAAATCCTTATTAATATGTTTGCAGAGAATTAGGTGGTAAGAGAATTAAAAACACAAAGACAAAAGACAAACATACCCTTGTAAAAATGCTTGTTGTCCACAGCTGACTCCCACCTGCCTTTTATTGTTTCAACCCCTTGCTCCCACTGAAAGTAAGCATGTATGTGTCCCTTAAAGTACTGTCTTAATTCTTAACTAGTTTCTCAGTTTACCCTGTTTAATGGCTATGTGGTTACTTAGGACCTTTTAAAATTAGAATATGATGCAGACACAGCTATACCCTGATAGCCAGAAATGGCCAGAAGCCTACTACCTTTTATTTTTGAATTTATCAAAGTTAACATTGAATAATTTACAATGTGCAAAATTCCTAATAGAAAGAAACCTCCAAATCAAATTATTTGCATAGTAAGGTGTGTTTCCATAGGAAATGAAACAGAGTTAGTTATTATCTGCATTTACTTTCTCTAGAATCGCTCCACTATTAGAACTGGATCAGAGAATAGAGTGTAAGTCAGAGATTCTTCTGTTCAATTATTGACTCTGTATTTTATGCACCATGACAAAGAGCAAGTTATTTACATTCCCTGAACAATGTTGCCTAACTTGTGATCTTTCTCAAAGGCTTCTTGAAGTTATTAAAAAGAGAAATATATTATATAAATTATTTAGATCATTATTTAGTACTTGTTAATTGGTAATTGCTCAAGGGATGAATTTTTCCCATATCACATTATATTTTTATGTAATAAAAATATTTTGAAACAGAAACAAAGCTATACATTTTTTTTTCCATTAAAGAGAAAGGTATATATAACTACAACATATATAACTACTCAAATGAAGGTTTTGTTCATTAAACATCATATATAGCTACTCAAAAGTATTAAACAGAACCATGAAGAAGAATGAAGCACATGATAAAGTAAAACTGTGAGAGAAGCAGCATCTGAAAACATTTGTGGGGCAGTTATCAGTACTTGTCTAGCACTATCTTGTTCAGAGTAGTATCTCATTAAACATGTGTTGAATTGATTTGACATTTTAAGAATTGGTGAACCTCTGCAGCAGAACATATTTAAAAACCAACATTGCATCAACTTCACTTCTATTCATTCAATTGAAGACCTTATATAATCCCAGTCATTGCATTAATTGCTATGATACAAATACGAATACAACTCATACTTTACTTTCAAGGAATTCTTAGGCAAGGGAGAGCTTGAAACCTTAAATAAAATACACCAGACCAAATTTCTTACTGGTCTGTTAACATAAACGTAAGTTTACCTAGAAGGCTGAAATGTCAAATATTTCTGTTCCTCACTTGAATAAGCAAAAAAAAATCAGCAAGCTATTAGAAGCAATTTCCTGAGAAAAGTAACTTTTAAGATATATAATAATGTCATGACTGATTCAGACCAATATTTTGCAACCCGTGTATCCATAGTACTCTATTGATTTTCAATATGCACAACCAAGACCAAGAGGCATATCAAGGCACTCAAGTACCTTCTGAATCATCTTGAATTGATTAGGTGTAATAGAGTTCATGATTAATTGAGAGCATACCAGAGTCTGTTGTACCTTAGGGTTTCACTCTGCCTTGCAAGGAAGTAAGAATCACAGTGAAGGGGAAGTAAGAATCACATTACAGAATGTAAATGAAGGAAACTCTTAACATCCCTCCCCCACCACATCCAGCCTTGCTTAAAATCCTTCAGAAGTTCTTGTTTTTATAAGGAGGAAGGCAATCCCTTTAACCCATTTATGCCTGAGGTTGCAATTTTTTTAATGTTTGCAATCAGACCTTGGCGATGGCATTGAGCAGTAGGATATAAATAACTCCCCCATGCTTAGCGTTCCAATATTAGAACAGTAGGCATAAATTTAATATAGTTTACAATGTCCTGTATGATGACCACAATCTCTCTAGCCTTACCTTCCACCATCCTTTTCATCTCACTGTTGTTTTTTCTGTTCTCCATCACAAATGACAAGTTTCAGTCCCATTTCTTCCATAATTTATTTTGCTACAGAGCATGTTTATATATCCAGACAGTTGTTTCTACCTGGAATGCTTTCTACCCATTCTTCCTTTCATATTACTCCTTATTCTCACATGTCAAACCATTTGAATCTATAAATCACTCACAGTCCTATTGCATCTTTCAGCCACAGGTTCTTTGCATATGCTTTCTATTCTAAATAATCTTCTATGCATGCCATCTTTCTCTTTATCTAGGTGTCTCTACTCATCCCAGATCAGCTATCCCTTTTCAAAAAAGTCATTCTTGCCTAACTTATTAAATCAAATCTCTCTTAAGTGACCTTATATCCTGATAGCTCTCCTTTGTTGCACTTATCATTGCAATAGATTTCCTTCAGTGACTTTTAAAATGTTTGTATC
The DNA here is from genome assembly GCF_008728515.1 of Papio anubis. NCBI lineage: Eukaryota > Metazoa > Chordata > Mammalia > Primates > Cercopithecidae > Papio > Papio anubis. The sequence goes on from NC_044984.1 coordinate 80,630,748, forward strand.
TTCCGGTAGGTTCTTGAAAGCAGACATTCTGTCTGCTTTTGCCTACTCTCTTAGGCATATGATTCAATTTGTAGACTAAATTCATATATAGATATTCTAGTATATTACACAAAATATGCATACAAGCTTAAAAACTTTGGCATGAAATTGGTATTTATTTTTAATTTTCTAATTTTAAACATCCTTTGTATTTTATAAGCCCTTTAAAAGTAATTTCTACCTGAGGTCAGAATCAGAGAAAAGATAAACCATTTTAATATATTTTCTAGCACTTACTGAAATATTTTACTTATTATTTGTACTTTCAAAATTTTTGACTGACTGGACTTCCATATGGAATATTTTTCAACTTTCATCCTAGATATAGTAATGTTGATTGTAAAAACTTTGCTATTTGTTTAAAAGATTCTAAGTTCTATATTTTCTACTAAAATAGTGATTTTTACCCTACTATATAAAGGTGAAAACTTGATTTTTCAAATGTAACTTAAGGTAGTAACCCCATAAATTGGTAGATGAAACCAAAGATCAGTGATATGTGTCTAGACTGGGAGAGCCAAACAAATATTCTAAATTTTTATTTGTGTAAATTTATGGGGTATAAGTGCAGTTTTGTTACATGCATCCATCACATAGTGGTCAGTTTAGGGCTTTTAGGGTATCTATCACCCAAATACTTTACATTATACCCATTCAGTAATCTCTCCTCACCCACTCCATCCCATCCTGTCACCCTTCCGAGTCACTATTAGCTATCATTACACTATGTCCCTGTCTCTACATTTTTTAGTGCCCATTTATGAGTGAGAATATATAATGTTTGTCTTTGTGTGTCTGACTTATTTCATTTGAGGTAATGTCATCCGGTTTTGTCCATGTTGCTGCAAATGTCATGATTTCATACTTTTTATGGCTGAGTAGTATTCCATTGTGTATGTATACACCAAAGTTTCTTTATCCATTCATCTATTGATGACACTTAAGTTGATTCAATGTGTTTGCTACTGTAAATAGTGCTGCAATAAGCCTATCAGTGTAGATATCTTTTTTATTCATTGATCTTTTTTCTTGTGGGGAGATACCCAGTAGTGTGACTGCTGAATGAAATTGTAGTTATACTTTTAGTTCTTTGAGAAGTCTCCATACTGTTGTCCATAAAGCTTTTACTAATTTACATTCCCACCAACAGTATATGAGAGTTCCCTTTTCTCTGAATTCTTACTAAAATCCGGTATTTTTTTTTGTCTTTCTAATAATAGCCATTCTGACTGGAATAATGTTATATTTCATTGTGCTTTCAATTTGCATTTTTCAGATACTTGTAATAAAATTTGAAATGCTCAACTAGTGATGTTGAGCATTTTTTTCATATACCTATTGGTCATCTGTATGTCTTCTTTTAAGAAGTGTCTGTTAATGTCTTTTGCCCACTTTTAATTGAATTATTTGTTTTGGGGAGGCTGTTGTTGTTGGGTTATTTGAGTTCTTTCTACATACTGGATATTAGTCCCCTGTCAAATGCATGGTTTGCAAATATTTTCTCCCGTTCAACAGGTTATCAGGTCTCTCTGTTGATTGCTTTTTTTGCTGCGCAGAAGCTTTTTAAGTTCCATTTGTTTATTTTTGTTGCCTGTACTTTTGAGGTCTTAGTCATAAATTTGCCTAGACCAATATTCAAATGAGTTTTTCCTAGGTTTCCTTCTAGTATTTTTATAGTTTCAAGTGTTATGTTTATGTCTTTGATACACTTTTGATTTATTTTTGTGTATGATGAGAGATAGGGGATAGCGGCTTTGTTTTGTTCGTTTGTTTTTACTGTTTGTTTGTTTGTTTGTTTTTGAGACGGAGTCTCTCTCTGTCGCCCAGGCTGGAGTAGTGCAAAGGTATGATCTCGGCTCATTGCAACCTCTGCCTCCCAGGTTCAAGTGATTCTCTTGCTTCAGCCTCCCAAGTAGCTGGGATTACGGGTATGCGCCACCACGCCCGGCTAATTTTTGTATTTTTACTAGAGACGGGGTGTTTTGCCACGTTAGCCAGGCTGGTCTCGAATTCCCGACCTCGGGTGATCCACCGACCTCGGCCTCCCAGAGTGCTGAGATTACAGGCGTGAGCCACCGGGCCTGGCCCAGCGGCCCGGTTTTGATTGCAGCGGAGGCCTGTCTGGAGCTGCCACTGCGAAGACGCCGGCTGCAGCGAGGGAGGTAGGGCTAGCGCTGCGCACTCCACAGAGCCAAGGGAAGCAGAAAACAGGTGGAAGTCCCGCCCCCTTCCGAGTTAGCTGGGCAGGAGCCTCCTGCTCCCAAGTGAAGCTGCAGCCACCCAGCTGTGTGTGCGGACCCGGACATTTCTGTGCGCTGGGGGGCCAGGAACAGGTGCCCCGCCCACTAGGGTGCAGCTACAGCCACCCGAGCCATGGCTACGGACCCGGGCATCTCTGCACTCTCCGGGGCCCGGGAAGCAGCCCCCTGCCCCAGCAGGTTCAGAAGTGCCTGCTGTCACTGCCTGGCCTCTCCCGGCGCCCTCACAGATCTCCCAGCAAAGCTGAGGCCGAGCCCAAGTGCTGTCAAAAACCCAGTCGACTTTGCCCACTCTTGGGGCAGTGCTGACACATCAGGCCCCTGCCGCCTCAGCCCCCTCTGGACTTTGGGCACTGACAGGCACGGGCTGTGACACCCTCTCTGGGGCTCTGCGCTTCCAGGCATCTACAATCTTCTGGGCGCTACTGCGTTCCCTCGTGCCAGCCATCGAAGCTGCTTGCGGTAAGCCTGGTCTAGCCGCAGCCTCGCAGGGAGCCGGCACCCGTGCGGGCACCTGGAGCAGCCCATCCCCCTACCCGCAGCCGGCATGCCTGGTTGTGCGCAGTGACCAGACTCCACCTCGCTCCCTCACACATCCCTCACTGCTCCACGCCTGGCTCACCCATGTCAGGTGTGACACCGAGGCCAGTAGCGCGAGCCAAGCCCAACCCGCAGGGCCAAAACAGGCAGAACGAGCCCAGCAGGCCCCAGCAAAGCTCAGGCAAAGGCGTCACCAGCCACAGAAGTTCCCAGCTGGCGAAGCAATACCCCAGGGATCCTTTGCCTGAGTTTTCTCAGGCAAGTTTCATTTTTCTGCATGTGGCCATTCAATCTTTCCACCATCGTTTATTGAAAAGAGTGTCCTTTCCCCAATACGTATTTTTGTTTACTTTGTCAAATACCAGTTGGCTGTAAGTATGTGGCTTTATTTCTGGATTCTCTATTCTGTTCCATTGATTCATGTGCCTGTTTTTTATACCAGTACCGCGTTGTTCTGGTTACCATAGCCTTGTAATAAAATTGGAAGTCAGGCAATGTGATGCCTCCAGCTTTTTCCCTTTTGCTTAGGATCACTTTGGCCATTCAGGCTCTTTCTGGCTTCACATACATGTTAGGTTTGCTTTATCTAATTCTGTGAAAAATGACATTGGTATTTTGATATAGATTTCACTGAATCTGCAGATTCAATGAAAGTACGGTCATTTTAATGATATTTATGTTTCCAGTTCATAAGCATGGGATATTTTTTATTTGTGTCATCTACAATTTCTTTCATCAGTGTTTCACCAAAGTAAAGATGTTTTACTTCCTTGGTTACATACATTCTTAGGTATTTATATTTATTTTTGTAGCTATTGTAAATGAGATTGCCTTCTTGATTTGGTTCTAAGCTAAGTTGGTGGTGGTGTATAGAAACACTACTGATTTTTGTATGCTTTTTTGTATCCTTCGAGTTTACTGAATTCATTTATTAAATTTAAGAGCTTTTTCTAGAATTTTTAGGTTTTTCTACCTGTAAGATTATATCTTAAACAGGCAAAGATAACTTGACTTGCTCTTTTCCAGTTTGTATACATTTTATTTCTTTCTCTTGCCTTGTTACTCTGGCTAGGACTTCTAATACTGTGTTGAATAGGAGTCGTGAAAGTGGGCACTCTTGTCTTGCTCCAGTTCTTAGGGGAAGTGCTTTCAACTTTTCCCCATTCAGTATGATATTGGCTATGGGTTTGTCATATATGACCTTTATTATTTTGAGGTATGTTCCTTCAATACCTAGTTAAATGAGGGTTTTATTATGAAAAGATGTTGAATTTTAGCAAGTGCTTTTTTTTGCATCTATTGAGATGATCATAGGGTTTTTGTCCTTCATTCTGTTTATGTACTGTATCATATTTACTGGTCAGCATATGTTTAATCATCTTTGCATCCCTGGTGTAAAACCCACTTGATTGTAGTGTATTATCTTTTTGATATGCTGTTGTATTTGGTTTGTTAGTATTGTGTTGAGAATTTTGTGTCTATGATTATAAGGGATATTGTTCTGGAGTGTTGTTGTTGTTATTGTGTCCTTGTCTGGTTTTGTTATCAGGCTGATAATGGCCTCCTAGAATGAGTTAGAAAAAAGTTCCCTCTTCTTCAATTTTTGAACAGTTTCAGAAGGATTGTTATTAATTCTTCATACCTTTGGTAGAATTTGGCTGTAAATCCATCAGGCCCTGGGATTTTCTTTGTTGAAAGATTTTTTTTTTTTTTATTACTGACTCAATCTTGCTGCTCTTTATTGGCCTGCTTGGGCGTTTAGATTTCTTCTTGGTTCAATCTTGGGAAGTTGCATGTCTCCAGGAATTTATCTATTTCCTTTAGCCTTTTTAGTTTGTGAGTATATAGTTGTTCATAATATTCTCTAATGGTCTTTTGTATTTCATATCTCCTTTTTCACTTTTGATTCTACTTTTATTGTCTCCTGTCTTATTGGTTAGTTTATCAATTTTATTTGTCTACTCAAATAATCTAGTTTTGTTTTATCTTTTGTAATTTTTTGTTGATCTTTTTTAATTTAGATCTTCTCTGATTTTTGTTATTTCTTTTCTTCTGCAGTTTTGGTTTGTTTTTGCTTTTCTAGTCCCTTCAAGTGTATTATTAGATTGTCAATTTGTAATCTTTCTACTTTTTTAATGTAGACATTTAAGCTATAAACTTCTCTCTTAGCACTGCTTTGCTGTATCTCACAGGTTTTGGTAGGCTGTGTTTCCATGCTGAGGGAATTCATCATCACTAGACGGGACCTACAAGCAACATTCAAACGTGTCTTAAACTTGGAAGTGAAAGGTAGATGTTCACCATCATGAAGACACATGAAAGTATACAGATCACTAGTAATGCAGTTACACAAAGGAAGAGGAGAAAGGGATCAAGTGGCACCACTACAAAATTCTACCAAGACACAAAAACAGACAGAAAGAAACAAATAATTTATAAATTTTAAATAACATTTAGATTTATTAAATCTATATAGTTCAGAGCTATCTTTTTAATTCACAGCTGTTCTTTCAATATTTTTATATGCACTAGACTGTAGTAATTCAATAAAGGGGGTAATAAATAAACTATAAAGAGAATGGAAACTTATAAAAATATCTAAAGTCATTACAAGCTAGTAAGTAGGCCTAGACTGGAAAACCATTGATTAAATGCAGAGCAAAGATGAACATATTTTTAAAGTAAAAATTTAGACTTCTCTTGGTTTGGAAAGAAATATTGTTAAGATGTTAGAACCAGATTTTCACTTATAATATGGAATTCATAGAATTATGTAGACATATCGATTGCAAACAAAAAATGCAGTTCCTGAATAACTCTAATGTAATTTTTCTTACTGAAATATGACTAACATAGTGGCAGTAAGACAGAAATAGGTTTTGGTGGCATTAGAATATATTGAAACTCACAGCGACATCCCCAGATTACTGGGGTGAAGTTGGCTTTGAATTAACAAGGGATCTCATTAGAGAAGATGCTTAGAAAGATGGTTGTGTATGTCAGCCTTGAATTATAAGTTCTTTTAAGCCATAAGGAGAACGCTTTCATTAGTCTTACAGACTTAGGGAGTTGTACAGCTACTGATGGCCTTAGAAATTATTGATCTCACCATCTCATTCAGCCTACAAATTTTACAGATGTGAAAAATGAAATTTTTAGTCAACTAGCCCAAGGTCTTTTAGCTAAAGACATCCTTAATTGAAAGCCAGACTTTGGACTCTGGCTGTCAGCTCCCCATCTCTTTGTTACATACTTTTCATTGTATTAATATATTCAACTGGCCAGTCACAAAACACTTACTATGTCAAAATTTTGCTAATATAGATTAAAAAACATTGAAAAATACATGATACATAAAGGAGTTTTTTTTTTCTTCATCTTCTTCACTTCAGTAAATGTATATTGAGATCTTTTATTTTTCCCCTTTTAAACCTACTCTCTACCACACTTTTAGGGACTCACAGATTTTTGAAGGGTCCATTAAAAACATTAGTAAAGAGAAGATACAACCTTAATAAAATATTTTGTTGTACTTATTTAATTGGCTTATTGCTGAAACAAAAGGATATTAACCATATGTATACACACATATATATACACACACACATATATATACATACATATATATACACACACATATTTTTGGGCTCTACCAACAAAAATTTCACTTTTTTTGTTTATTTCAGTTTTTATCAATAAATATTATTATTCTGAAAGAAAGTAACGTGTCACTTTTTTTCTTCTTAGCAATATGCATATACATTTAAAATAAAAAAGAAAGGGATTTTTTTTGTGTGTGTGCCTGAAAAACAAGTAGAGAAGATATTACAGTACCCCTCTCAAACACCATCAACCCAGCTTCACACACATAGACATCTCATTTGCCTTTTGTATATATTCTTTCATACCTACCTCTCTCTCTCTCTCTCTCTCTCTCTCTCTCTCTATATATATATATATATATATATATATATTCTTTTAATTCTCACACTCTGTGGAGTTTTCACTAACCTCATGATATTTTATTTAATTGTTGTGAGCTCCTCATATGCCTTCAACAGATATTTATGAGTTCTTCAAAAAATTGTAGAAGACAAAGTTGTTATAAGTATATCTATTTGGAAATAACCTGCTTAAGTGTTTTATATCATCAAGTCACTTAGAATATCTTTAGATAGGTCTTACCTCATCTACATATTAGTCTTATAATACTGAGACTTGGGCTCATTTCTACTTATTTCCAAGAAATATTTAAGTAAAATTTATTTTTTTTTCTTTTGGTCATTTATGTAAGTGTAGTTCTGATCCTTAATTCTATTAACATTTCTTGACAGTAGTCAAGAAAATTTCAATTTAACTACAGTCATAAAATGTGATTGTTAGTATATTCCAGTTAGTATATGGTACTTAGGACAAAGACAGTTTTACAGTGTTAACTCAATTATAAACTCTCCAAATCAGGTGTTTTTTTTTTTTTTTTTTTTTTTTTTTTTTTCCTGGTTGCCAGGTGTAGAAGAGATCTCCAGTATTTTTCACTTTCTCCTCATTTTTCTTCTTAGAGAAACTGCCTCGAAATGGCAATATCTTCTTTGTGCTTAACGACCCTAATTTCATGAAGATTCATTGGCATATAGGTGAGCACTTGAATATTGAAATTAAGAGATTATGAGATTTAGACTATATTAATCGAGGAAAGAATGCATAAAAAGTCAATATAGTTATTCTATTCATATTTTTGATGGTACCCTGGTTCCCAATCTCCTTGAAAATGTTACTTGATTCTTCTTGTGTTTCCCATATGAATTGTACTTTTTTATTGTGTAAAATATATATAACATAAAGTTTATTATTTTAAACCATTTTAGTTGTACAGGTCAGTGTTATTAAGTATATTCATGCTATTGTACAACCATCACCATCATCCTTCTCTAGCACTTTCACCTTCCGTAGTGGATCTCTGTTTTTGTTTTGTTTTGTTTTGTTTTGTTTTGTTTTTCTTTTGAGATAGAGTCTCACTGTGTCCTCCAGGCTGGAGTGCAGTGACATGATCTTGGCTCACTGCAATCTCCGCTTCCTGGGTTCAAGTGATTCTCCGGCCTCAGCCTCCCAAGTAGCTGGGATTACAGGTGCACACCACCACGCCCAGCTAATTTTTGGCACTTTTTTAGTAGGGACGGGGTTTCATCTCTACTAAAAAATGTTGGTCAGGCTGGTCTTGAACTCCTGACCTTGTGATCCACCCACTTAGGCCTCCCAAAGTGCTGGGATTACAGGTGTGAGCCACCGAGCCCAGCCCACAGTGGAACTCTGTACCATTAAATAATAACTTCCCATACCTTTCTCCTTCCAGCCCCTAGCAACCACATTTCTATTTTCTTTCTCTATGAATTTGACTACTCTAGGAATTTCATATAATTAAAATCATACAATGTTTGTTCATTTTTGTCTGGTTTATTTTACTTAGCATATTTTTTTCAAGTTTCATCCATGTTGTGGCACGTGTTAGATTTTTCACTTACTTCTAAATTCAGTACAATCCCTATCAAAATATCAACATCATTCTTCACAATATTAGCAAAAACAATTTAAAAATTTATATGTAACCAAAAAGGAAAAGTGCAAATAGCGAAAGCAATCCTGAGCTGAAAGGACAAAGCTGAAGGCATCACATCACACTACCTGACTTCAAAATACATTACAAGGGTATAGTAAACGACATGGTATTGGTAAAAATACACGCATGGAACAATGAAACAGAATTTAAAAAGCAGAAAAAAAGAACGAAGTGTTTATAAGTAACTAATCTTCAAAAAAGATGACAAGAGCTTACAGTGAGGAAAGACAACCCTCTTCAATAAATGGTCCTGGAAAAATTGGATAGCCAAATGCAGACGAATAAAACTGGAATGCTATCTTCCACACATGCAACAATTAACTTACAACAAATTAAAGATTTAAATGTAAGACAAGAAAATACAAAAAATACTAAAAGAAAACATGGGAAAAACTATTTTGGACATTTGCCTAGGCAAAAAATTTATGAAGACCTCAAAAGCACAAGCAACAAAAACAAAAACAGACAAGTGGGGCTATATTAAACTAAACAGTTTCTGCACAGCAGAGGAAACAACAGAGTGAAGAGAAAACCTGTTGAATGAGAGAAAATATTTGCAAACTCTCTATCCAATAGGGGCCTAATATCAAGAATATAAAAAGGAACTCAAACAGCAGGAAAAGACCAACTAATTACAAATAGTCCTATACAAGAGTGGGCAAAGGACATGAATAAGGTATTTCTCAAAAGAAGACACAAATGGCCACAGGTGTATTAAAATGATCAATCAATATCACTAATCATTACTGATTAAGTTGAAAGCACAATAAGCTACCATTTATACCTGTAAAAATGACTCTTATTAAAAAGACAACAGATGTTGATGAAGATGTGGAAAAAAGGGAACACTTACATATTGTTGGTGGGGATGCAAAGTATTAAAACCACTATGTAAAACACTATAGAGATTTTCCAAAAAACTGAAAATAGTATTGCCATTTGATCCAGTAATCTCATTACGTGGGTATCTTTCTGAACAAAAAAGAATCATACGTCCAAGGGAAACCTGCACTTGCATGTTTATCGCAGCACTATCCACAATAGCAAATATGTGGAACCAATTAGAGTTCATCAATAGATGATGGGGTAGAGAATATTTGGTATATATACACCATGGACTATTATTCAGTCATTAGAAAAGAATAAAATCCTGTCATTTGCAGCAACAAGGATAGAACTGGGAGGTCATTATCTTAAGTGAAATAAATCAGGCACAAATTGGCAAATATCACATGTTCTCACTTATATGTGAGATTAAAAATATTTGATCACATAGAGATAGACAATGAAACTATAGAAACTGGGAAAGGTGAGTCAGGGAAGGGAGGAAGATGAAGAGAACTGGTTAAAGGGTATAAACATACAGCAAGATAGAAGGAATAAATTCAATATTTATAGTAGAGTAGGGTAACTATACTTAACAAAAATATATTGGGGCTCATGTTATGAATATCCTAAATACATTGACTTGATCACTATGCATTATATACCTGTAACACAATTTCCCATGTATCCCATAAATTTGTGTAAATAATTATTTATTTATTCTTCAGACTGAATAATACTTCGTTGTCTATATAGACTACATATTGTCTATTTATCCATAGATGGACATTTAGATTGTTTCCACGTTTTGGCTAGTGTGAATGGTGCTGTTATGAACATTGGTATACAGATATCTATTTGAGCCTATGCTTTCAATTCTTTGGCTATGTTACTTGAAGTAGAATTGTTTATTCTTTTAAAGAAACCATAATACAATATTGTTAACATTTGTATTATTTTAAAAAGATGTTCATTCCCCTAGGATACCTGAGAAAGAGCTTTTTTTCTTTCTAAACAATCCCCAATGAAAAACTAATGCAATAATGATATCTAAAATAAATCTCTTCCAGGTGCAGCTCATGCCTATAATTCCACTACTTTGGGAGGCTGAGGTGGGCAGACTGCTTGAGCTCAGGAGTTGGAAACCAGGCTGGGCAACATGGTGAATCCCCAACTCTACAAAGAAATACAAAAACCAGTCAGGTGTGGTGGCATGCACCTGTGGCCCCAGCTACTCAGGAGGCTGCACTGGGAGGGTCACATTGAGCCTGGGAGGTCAAAGCTACGGTGAGCAGTGATCATGCCACCACACTCCAGCCTGGGTGACAAAGTGAGGCCCTGTCTCAAATAAACAAATTAATTAAATAAATTAAATATTTGCATTCATTGTACAGATGGCGGACAGAGGACCTGATCTTAGGTTTACCTGACAATGACCCTCTACATCATAAACAGCAACATAGCTCTTCTTTAATATTAATGAAATGCCCATTCATCATTTCCTGTTTTCTTAGAACAGGAAAAAAAAAAAAAAAAGATAGGAGACTTTTTAGAGTCCTCTAAACTGGAGATATTAGTGGTGTAGATAGCATGTTAGCAAGTAGGATGGAGAAATATTTGAAAACCAAGAGTTAGTAAGATCAATTCCCTGGATGAAGCATGGATGTTGATTAAAGAAACAAATTTTTGAGGTTAAATTACTGGATTACAATTCTGACTTCATCATTTACCAACTGTGTGATCTTGGGCAAGTTATTTAATTTTCCTGTTTTTAATTTTATAAAATGAGACTAGTAATAATATTTATTTCTTTAGTACTTTATAAGAATTAAATAAATTGAAAGACAAGACTCAGACTAATGGAACATAAGAAAAAATATAGACATATTTGTTAAATATATTTAGAGGAGAAAGATATAAATATTGTTTCCCAAGTTTATGGCAAAATGAATGTTACTATTTATTATGATAAAAACCAACAAAAATGAATATATTCAGGAAGCATGTTTAATTTTAAATCTGCATGCAACATACATAATCTTTAACTTTAAGTGAAAATTGGACTGTACAACTATGAAACTGAGAGATAAGAGATGAGACTTGGAGTCACAATATGGAAATTCATCAGTGTACAGATTATATGCGATAACATAGGGTCAGTATATAAATAAAATGAAGGTCTCGTAGTGAGACCCCAGTAATCTACAAAACTTAAGAGATTTGCCAGTGTATAGATTGCATATGATAACACAGAGTGAGTATATAAGTGAGAAGAGGGCCTAGTAATAAAACCCTAATAATTCAACATATCATGAAACCACAAATAGTTTTAATCCAACAGAAACTTTATGCAGCTCTGAAGCTCAAAAACTTTAATGGTACTTGCACCTTGTATTAGACTGTTCTGGCATTGCCATAAAAAAATACCATGTAATTTATAAAGAAAAGAAGCTTAACTGGCTGACAGTTCCACAGGTGGCACAAAGAGCATAATGCTGGCATCTGCTCAGCTCCTGGGGATGCCTCAGGAAAATTACAATCATGGCAGATAATTTGTAGGCTCCCCTAAGGGGCAGCACTTGTCTTACACAGCAGGAGCAGGAGCAACAAAGAGAGTGAGGCAAGAGGTGCTACACACTTTTAAATAACCAGATCTCATGACAAGCCACTCATTATCAGGAGAACAGCACCAACTGGATGGTGCTAAACTATTAATGAGAATCACCCCCAAGATCCAATCACTTCCTACCAGGTTCCACTTCCAACATTCGAGATTACAATTTGACATGAGATTTTGGTGGGGACACGTATCAAATCTATATCACACTCAAAGACACTCTAGTCTTCAAAAAGCGGATATCATCTAAATAACTATACAACTATGTATGTATATAGTATAGTATATAGTTATATATATTTCCCATAAATAAAACTGGCATTGTGCTGGAGATTAGATTTTTTAAAATATGAATACGAGTCAACATAATGTAAAGCAATAGAGGTAATCTTCATCAATTTATAGAACAAACCCTTGAAAGTAAATTTGGCTATTGAGTTTTGCACCGGATGATAATGTTAAAAAATGACTGCTAGACAATACGCAAGAACTCCTGGGCAGATTTACAGATGGAATGTTCCATAATTAAGTTTTCATGGGCCGTATGAAAAGCAAAAGTAGTATTTAATATGAGAATGTTTAGCCATCCTCTGTCCACATTATACGCCCAGATTTGCTGCAGTCATTCTGTTACATTAAGGTGAAACATAATACTGGGGTCAGTTGTTTGCCTCCAGACTTGCCAGGGCAGAATTCATAAACAGGTTTGAAAGTCAATTTTTGCCTAAGAGTTAACACCATCCTGTGAAAGGAAGAGTGTGAGAAAAGTGAACATTTACAGAATAACAAAAGCTCTTCTTGCAGAAAAAATTCATGTCATCAGACTGCAAAGAGTGGCTGAAGCGTAGTCGAACATATGGTAAGGGGCCCACAGACATTTTAGCATGGCCACTCGGGTTTTGGGAATCTGAAGTTGTTTCAAAAAGTAGATAAGGTTGCTCAAGGAAAACAAAGCTAACCTACGGTCAACAGTTCATTTATCTTGATTTAATTTAATACGACACAATATATACCATTCAGAACAAGTATCAAATGTCACTTGAAAATTAAATGACAATACGAAATTTCGCAAATCATCAGATGGATAATACTATCACAAATCAATCTGATAATATTAAAGAGAGTAGATAACATAATGATTAAGAATAAGAGTTCTGGCCGGGCGCAGTGGCTCACGCCTGTAATCCCAGCACTTTGGGAGTCCGAGGCGGGCGGATCACAAGGTCAGGAGATCGAGCCCATCCTGGCTAACTCGGTGAAACCCCGTCTCTACTAAAAATACAAAAAAATTAGCCGGGTGTGGTGGTGGGCGCCTGTAGTCCCAGTTACTCGGGAGGCTGAGGCAGGAGAATGTCGTGAATTCGGGAGGCGGAGCTTGCAGTGAGCCACTGCACTCCAGCCCGGAGCCGTTCATATAAAGGTTCCATTTCTCAATCTCTCAACTCACTGTGATCTCATGTGGTCTCATTTATCCTTCTAAACTTGTGTCCTCTGTTGCATAGAGCCTATGTCATAAGGATTTTATGAAGGTAGATGAAATAATTAATGTTACACAATCAGCATAATGCCCAGCTGTTGCAGTCAGATCATGACCCCCAAAGTTGTCCATGTCTTAATCCCTGGAACCTGGGAATATGTTACCTTACTTGGCAAAAGGAAAGTGGCAAATATGATTAAGTCAAAGCTCTTGAGAGGGAGAGATTATATGAATGAACCCAATGTAGTGACAAACATGTTGATAAAAGGGATAAAGAAAAGCCAGAGTCAGAGAAGGAGATTTGAAGATTAAAGCAGAGGGTGGAGTGATGCAAGACCATTTGTCAAATAATTCAGGCAGCCTCAAGGAGCTGGGAAAGACAAGCATTTTCTCCTAGAATCTCTAGAAGGAACACAGCAGTACTGACCTGTTTTAGATTTCTAACCTCCAAAACTGTAAGAAAATAAATTTGTGTACTTTTAAGCCATTAAGTTTGTAATGACTTTTTACAAGAATAGGAAATTAACATACTAACATAATTACTTAAATTTAGCTATTATTATTGAAAAAGATGTAGTGCTTTACAAGATGATAAATCTATTTTTCAGTTTTTAATTTTGTAGGTATATGGTGTCTATATTTAATGAGGTACATGAGATATTTTGATGTAAGCATACAATGTGCAATAATCACAGCAGGGCAAATGGGATATCCATCACCTCAAGTAATTTACCCTTTATGTTACAAACAATCCAATTATACTGTTTTATATTTTAAAATATACAATTAGGTTGTTATTTACTATAGTCTCCCTGTTATGGTATCAAATAGTGGAAGGCATTCATTCATTCTTTTTTTTTTTTTTTTTTTTTGTACTCATTAACCATGCTCAATCCTCCACTTCAACACTTGCACTGCCTTTCTCAACTTCTGGTAACCATCCTTCTACTTTCTATCTCCATGAGTTTAATCATTTTAATTTCTACCTCCTACAAATGAGTGAGAACGTGTAAAGTGTGTCTTTCTGTTTCTAGCTTATTTTACTTAACATAATGACCTTCAGTTCCATCCATGCTGCTACAAATGACAGAATCTCATTCTTACATATGGCTAAATGGTACTCCATTGTGTATACATACTATGTGTTCTTTATCCATTTGCCTGTTGATGGACATTTAGCTTGCTTCCAAATCTTGGCTATTATAAATAGTGCTGCAATAAACATGGGAGTGCATATCTCTTAAATATACTGATTTCCTTTCTTTTGGGTGCATACCCAACAGTAGCATTGCTGGATCATATGGTAGCTCTATTTTCAGTTTATTGAAGAACCTCCAAACTGTTCTCCCTAGTGGTTGTACTAATTTATATTCCTGCAAACAATGTATGAGAGTTCCCTTTCTCTATATCCTCTCTAGCATTTCTGGTTGCCTGTCATTTTAACTGGAGCAAGATGTTATCTCATTGTAGTTATGATTTGCCTTTCTCAATGTTGAGTACATGGTTGTATACCTGTTTGCTCTTTGAATGTCTCCTCTTGAGAAATGTTTATTCAGATCTTTTGATCTTTTGTCCATTTTTAATCAGATTATTAGATTATTTTTCTTATATATTCTGGTTATTAATCCATTGTCAGATGAATACTTTGCAAATATTTTCTCCCATTCATTGGGCTGTCTCTTCACTTTGTTGATTATTTTGTTTACTGTGCAAAAAGCTTTTTAAATTGATGTGATCCCCGTTTGCCCATTTTTGTTTTGATTGTCTTTAATCAATTTTGATTTGAATTTTGTATATGACAGAATGGAGTGGGGTAGCTTCATTCTTCTGCATATGGATATCCAGTTTCCCCAGCAGCATTTATTTAAGAGACTATCCTTTCCCCAGTGTGCGTTCTTGGCACCTTTGTTGAAAATGAGTTCACTGCAGATTCATGGATTTCTTTCTGGGTTCTCTGTTCTGTTCTATTGGTCTATATGTCTGTTTTTATGTCAGTATCATGCTGTTTTGGTTACTATAGTTCTATAGTATAATTTGAAGTCAGGTAATATGATTCCTCCAATTTTGACTTTGTTGCATGTAGATTGCTCCTTTAAAGTATTAAATTTGTTCTGGCAATACTTAATCTACTAATATACAACCTTGATTATTTCCAGTCCTGTTTTTCAACTTTTTGTTTTGTTTTGTTTTTAGTTTGATTCTAGAGTAAAGCTTATTCTAGGACTATTGCAGCCCAAGTACAAAGGCTTTTCTATATTGCATATCTTTTCTGGACTCTTGATTAAATGATTCGGGTGTTTAGCAAAGCATTTTGTTATATTATACCCAGTGTGTCTTCTAGCACTATGAAACTTTAGATCAAAGTTACTCAGTATTTTTTCTAGGCAAAAACTTTCAATATATCATCTTGGGCATGTGCCACTCAGTGCCTGGTAAAAGACACCAAAGCAACATCACACAAAGTCCTGGAGCCTTTTGTCTTCATACTTTCCATTTCACCATTGTTGAACTCTCATTTCTGCCTCCTCAGCACAATGAGAGTACTATGCTTTTCTTGGGTTCTACCATTCTGTCTTATACCACAATAATAAAAAAAAAAAATTATTCCAAATAGAAAAGTGGTGTAACTGTGAGGTTCACCTCTTGTACTTCTCACATCCCGATTCTGTTTGTTATTCAGATTCTAAACACTGTTGCTTCACCTATTTTGTCTGTTCTTACAGTGTTTTATAGTGGTAGAGCTAGCCTGTCATGGACATAAGTGGAAATTATATATTTATGTTATATCAAGTTATATTATATATAAATAATTTCCACTGTTCTCTTTAGAAATTCTTCTTTTCTCTTAAATGCTGTACATATTTAGAACTTTTAATCTGATCATTTATTCTAAAAAAATAAGACAGGAACTGAGAGAAGAAAAAGATATTTTTAAAAATCTCCAAAATGGAACAAGTTTGGTTTCTTCTTAACTATTCTAGTTTTTATTAATATGATTAAATATGAAATCAAAATATAATAACTTAGCATTTCACATGCTTAGGCTAATTCTGATACAGTGACCATGGGTAACATACTGTTTGTTGATCATTTTTAGATTTTCAAAACTCTGCGGTATAAATGTATTCTGTTTTCAACTATCTGCCAAGAGCATAAATAGTTGAGCTTTAAAATGACACCCGGCTACATCTCTATTTGTCTAAATAAATGTCTGTATGTGATATGTTTATAGCTGTTGGAACACTGCTTTTCTTCACCCTGATGGTTCTGTAGAGACACAGTATATCACTATATGGAATTCAAAGCATGTTCAACACTTTGTGCTAAGGCATTGCTGCCTCAAAATGTTTACAATTTGATCCTCTGCTGCATCTATTGAATCTACTACAACCAACATTACATGTTGCACAGGACTTTATATAGCTGAATAAAAGATAAGCATAACATTTTCTAAGACTTAAGTGTGTTCAAACAAAAATGTATTTGTATCGTCTAAGCTAAATGCACTGGCTAAAATACCTCCAAACTGTTTTTGTGAATAAAGCGTAACATACAAATACACTATCCAGGGTTGGGAAATATAAATCAATAATTCTATAACAGGTTGTTTCATTTAAAAACAAAAATCAAATATACAATACACAAACAGACTTAATAGTAGGTAAAAATAAAGATGTCCTTTAGTCCTCTGAGATGAATGTTTACATATATGAATATATATTAAATGCACATTTGTTCCTCTATCTCTTTACTTTGAGAAAATAAAAAGTAACAATGTGGTCCTTGCAAAGCTTCTCTGGAGACCCTCTTCTAGAAGTAGTGATTTCCCCTATTTCTAAGATCTAGCCCTATATATATATATATATATATATATATATAATTTATTTATTTATTAGATGCTTATACTGAAGTTTAAACTAGTCAGAAAAAATCTGCCAAAAATATACCCACAAAACAAATCATATATCCCTCGTGAAAATATTTTCTAATTCCACCCTTATCCCTTATGTTTATTATGACTTAATAATAGTAGAAGCTGTCTTATTATCAAATACTTTAAATAATTGAAAAGAAACAGTGGAATCAAATAGGAAACCATGAAAAATCATATGTCTGCATTAAACATTTGTTTTGACATAAACCACATAAGTGTACACTTTTTCTAGTTTACATTTAAAACTTCTCCTTGTGGCAATAGTCTGCTCATTAGAGTTCCATGCAGTCTTCTCCCATTCGCAAACAACCATCATGAATATACCATAATCTCCAATTTCTGTTAATTTTAGATGGAAGGAAAATGTAATTCAGAAAATCCTGAGTGCATATGTCATCTGGACAGTCAATTATTTTTTCAGTAATTTTCACCCTTATGTAATAGTATTAATTTTAGCAACTAAACTTTGTTTCTCTAAACATTAGACAACATTTCATAGAACAAAGTCATATTTCATTTGTGCTCATATTTTAGTGTATATAATATTCACGAAAGTTCAAAAAAACCATAACAGGAATATGTTGAGCAAACACATTTGAGGTCAAACACATTTAAATCTTAATTGAGAAAACAAGTGGAAGGGGCAGAAATGTACATGCTCTCCAGGTACTAGCCTTCCAGTCACAATTGTTGGGCTTCTTATAGATATTAGCCACCAGGTTTTGCTGTAGGAATGAAGGGTGTTGATTAAATGAGAGTTAATTATGTAAGAGCTTGTTAAGAGAGCTTAAAGTACCACATTCAATGTTCCTTTTATCGTGTGGAATGTTAAGCTTTGTAAGAGCAGGGAACTTGACTATTGTGTTCACCACCGTGTCTCCAGTGTGTAGCACTGTGCTTTGCTCGTAATAAAAATCAATATAATTTAATACAGAAAATTCATTTATACAACACACAACATACACACAAAATGCAAATAGCATACAAGAATATTTAACAATACAGTACGTCAAATAATGATTCTGGGAACTATCCAACTATCTAATTTTAACAAAAGTTAGAAAATGATTATTATTGAAATAGAAATGAAGGAGCAACACATTTGTATATTACTGATGGAAGTGTGAATTGATACATTGATTCTGAAAAATGAAATTTTAGAATAATAGATGTGCTCAAAAGCCTCAAAAATATAAACATACCCTGATGTCTTTAGAGATGTATGTAAAGACGTGTGTAAGTTACTTTTTACAGTTATACTCATGTCCATAAAACATTCCAAATTGCCTAAATATCTAACAGAGGATTTATTAAATAACTTATGTATGGAATAAAATATTATAATGAAATATTATGCATATATTTCAATCATGTATTCATAGATTCTTTAATGACATAAAAATGCTTACCAAACATGAGCAACAGAATCCATATTTATAAAATCACATTGATTATAAGACATACCCACACATTCACAAAAGAAATACAACAAACCAGAAATTATTATTTATTTTAAGGGTGATAAAGTATTTGCAAATGTTCATTGTTTCTCTTTATTTTTCTTTTTTCTATAATAAACATACTGCGTAGAAATCAGGGCAATGCCTTTTAAGTCTTTAAAAGGCAATTTTTATTTCTTGTATCTTTTTCTTGTCCTTTGAAATATCACCAGGAAACTCATCTTGATTATTATGTTTAGTGAGTTGGAGAGAGGATATGACGTTTTATACTCATTAAAATGCTAGTCTAGCATGACTTTGGCTTAAATTTGAGTGTGTCACATGTGATAAAATGTTAGCAGTAAAAAGAACATTAGAGAGGCCCTAATTAAAATTCTGTCTTTAGCAGTAAGTGGCCATGCACTATGTCCACATTAAGCTTTCCATCAAAATGTGTTTCAAAATTGGTAGTGCTTATACTTGTGTGAGAAAGAGAAATTGCAATACAGAAAATAATACAACTAACCAGCCAATATTTTTCAGACTAATAAGCATGTGCGTTTTAAAATGTGGCAGTAAATGAATATTCATTAGGCATGAAACCTTTACAATTGAATATTCATGACAGTTTGTAGTTTCTAAGTGAAAAGTAAATTTTTCTTTTTAAATTTTATTTTAGGTGCAGGGGTACAGGTGCAGGTTTGCTATACTGGTAAGTTGTGTGCTGCAGGGGTTTGATGTACAGATTCTTTTGTCATCCAGGTAATAAGCACAGCTCACAATAGGTCATTTTTCTATTCTCATCCCCCTCACACCCCTGCCCTCAAGTAGGTCCTGGCGGCTGTGGTTTTCTATTGTGTGTCCATATGTACTCAATGTTTAGCTCCAACTTATATGTCAGAACATGTGGTATTTGGTATTCTGTTCCCCTGTAAGTTCTCTTAGGATGATGGCCTCCAGCTCCATCCATGTTTCTGCAAAGGACAAGAACTCATTCTTTTCTGTGGATGCATAGTATTCCATGAGGTATATGTAATACACTTGCTTTATCCAGTCTACCACTGGTGGACATGTAAGGGTGATTCCATGTCTTTACTATTGTGAATAGTGCTGTGATGAACATATGCATGCATGTGGCTTTATGGTACAGTGAGTTATATTCCTTTGGGTATTCAATAATGAGATTGCAGAGTCAAATGGTAGTTCCTCTTTGAGATCTTTGAGAAATCCCCAAACTGTTTCCCAAAGTGGTGAACTAATTTGCATCCCCACCATACACAGACCAGGGAAGTGTATAATTATTCCCCATTTTCCCCAATCTCTCCAGATTCTGTTATTTTTTTACTTTTTTAATAATAGCCATTCTGACTGGTGTGAGATGGTATCTCATTCTGGTTTTGATTTCCATTTCTATTTTTTTTTCTTTCTTCATTCTTTTTTCTTTTTAATTATACTTTAAGTTCTGGGATACATGTGCAGAACATACAGGTTTGTTACATAGATATAAACGTGCCATGGTGGTTTGCTGCACCCATCAACCCATCATCTACATTAGGTATTTCTCCTAATGCTATCCCTCCATTAGCCCCTCCACCCCACCACAGGTCTTGATGTGTGATGTTCCCCTCCCTGTGTCCATGCGTTCTCATTGTTCCACTCCTACTTATGAATGAGAACATGCAGTGTTTGATTTTCTGTTCCTGTGTTAGTTTTCCCAGAATGATGGTTTCCAGCTTCATCCACGTCCCTGCGAAGGACATGAACTCATATTTTTTTATGGCTGCATAGTATTCCATGGTTTATATGTGCCACGTTTTCTTTATCCATTATAACATCGATGGGAATTTGGGTTGGTTCTAAGTCTTTGCTATCATGAACAGTGCTGCAGTAAACATATGTGTGCATGTGTCTTTATAGTAGAATGATTTATAATCCTTTGGGTATATATCCAGTAATGGGATTGCTGAGTCAGATGATATTTCTAGTTCTATATCCTTGAGGAATTGCCACACTGTCTTCCACAATGGTTGAACCAAGTTACACTGCCACCAGCGCGTAAAACTGTTCCTATTTCTCCACATCCTCTCCAGCATCTGTTGTTTCCTGACTTTTTAATAATCACCATTCTAACTGGTGTGAGATGGTATCTCATTGTTGTTTTGATTTGGATTTCTCTAATGACCAGTGATGAAGAGCTTCTTTTCATATGTTTGTTGGCTGTATAAATGTCTTCTTTTGAGAAGTGTCTGTTCATAACCTTCACCCACTTTTTGATGGGGTTGTTTGTTTTTTTCTTGTCAATTTGTTTAAGTTCCTTATAGATTCTGGATATTACCCTTTTGTCAGATAAATAGAATGCAAAAATTTTCTCTCATTCTGTGGGTTGCCTGCTCACTTTGATGAGAGTTTCTTTTGCTGTGCAGAAGCTCTTTAGTTTAATTAGGTCTCATTTTTCAATTATTCTTTTTCGTCACAATTGCTTCTGATGTCTTTGTCATGAAATCTTTGTCAGGGCTTATGTTCAGAATGGTATTGCCTAGGTTGTCTCCCAGAGTTTTTATAGTTTTGGGTTCTGTATTGAAATCATTAATCCATCTTGATTTTTGTATATGGTATAAAGAAAGGATCCAGTTTCAATCTTCTGCCTAGAGCTAGCCAGTTATACCAGCACCATTTATTGAATAGGAAGTCTTCTCTCCATTTCTTGTTTTTGTCAACTTTGTTGAAGATTAGATGAGGTGTGTGGCATTATTTCTGGGCTCTCTATTCTGTTTCACTAGTCTATGTGTTTGTTTTTGTACCAATACCAGTTTGTTTTGGTTACTGTTGCCTTGTAGTATAGTTTGAAGTTTGGTAATTGGATGCCTTGGGCTGTGTTCTTTTTGCTTAAGATTACCTTGGCTATTTGGGCTCTTTTTTGTTCCATATGAATTGTAAATGTTTTTTTTCAAGTTATCTGAAGAATGTCCTTGGTAGTTCGATAGGAATAGTAATGAATCTGTAAATTACTTTGGGCCGTATGACCATTTAACAATCTTGATTATTTCTATCCATGAACATGGAATGTGTTTCCATTTGTTTGTGTCTCTTCTGATGTCTTTCAGCAGTGTTTGGTACTTCTCCTTATAGAGATCATTCACCTCCCTGGCTAGCTGTATTCCTAGGTATTTTATTCTTTTTGTGGCTATTGTGAGTGCGATTGCATTCTAGACTGGGATCTCAGCTTGGATGTTGTTGGTATGTACAAATGCCACTAATTTTTGTACATTGTACTAATACAAAAATTGTGTACTAATTTTGTATCCTAAGACTTTGCTAAAGTGTTATTTTGCTTTACTATTTTTTAAAATTTTAGGTATTTACTGTTGAGGTAACTGTATTCCCAAATTCATAGTTAACTCATATATCATAGTTTCCTGTGCATTTGCTTTGAAAATGTATAAAATGTTAATAAAATGTGAACTTACAGGCCCACCCATCAGCACTCTTTAGGTTAGCATACATGCTTTATATTTTCCTTAAAAAGAGACATCATAGGTCATACTTAAAAGACAATGGAATTACTAGCTAGAAAGATGCTGAATATCTAAATCATTTTCTTTTCTTTTTTTTTTTTTTGAGACGGAGTCTTGCTCTGTCACCCATGCTGGAGTGCAGTGCTGTGCGATCTCTGCTTACGGCAACCTCTGCCTCCCAGGTTCAAGCGATTCTCCTGCCTCAGCCTCTCAAGTAGCTGGGATTACAGGTGTGCACCACTGCGCCCAGCTAATTTTTATATTTTCAGTAGAGACAGGTTTTGCCACATTGGCCAGGCTGGTATTCAACTCCTGGCCTCAGGTGATCTGACTGCCTCGGCCTACCAAGGTGCTGGGATTACAGGTTTGAGCCACCACACCCAGCCTCTAAAGCACTTTTTAGATAGAAGCTGCCCAGGAGAGCAGCAGCACAATCAATAATATCCCAATTCAAATTTGCATGACAAATATCACAGAGGTTTTGAGATTTGCAGTAGCCAGCATTGAGTATACAGACTAACACAAAAACTGTATCCTTAAAGTGAGATATTGACATAACAAAATTGGAACACGTATTATTAACTTAGTAGGGGACAACGGATTGCAAGAAAATAGGTAAAGTAGGTTGGTCACTTGGTGATTGCAATGAAAACACATTTGAAACCATAACCTGACAAAATCATTTGTACATCAAACCCCAATGACATGCAAATTACCCATGTAGCAAACCTGTATATGTAGCCTCTGAAGCTAAAAGTTGAGGGGAAAAAAAAAAAAAAAAACCCATAAGAATAAGTTAAGGTAAACAACAACCACAAGAAAGCATAACCTGTGGTAACTTGGAAGGCAGACCAAGGCTGACTCAGTTTATAGCTCTAAAAGTGTTTGAAAAATACATTCTTGTAGTATGTGTTATTATTATTATTGATGATTTTAGCAAAGTATTACAAGAAAGAGATGAGCTCAGAAAATGATTAGCAGATTTAAAGTGAAGCGGAAGGGAATAAGGAAGCTTGGAAAAAAGGTTGAAATTTTAAATGCTTTGAACCAAGACCCAGAGAAATTGCTCAGCTGAACAGTATCTCATATTTGTGCCAAAGATCAGATAAAGGGCATGCTCTGCCCACTCAAGCTTGATGGCCACAAGCTTATCTGACTTTAAGTTGAGATAGAAATAGGCATTACAGCAAGATAGCGAAGAAATGAAACAGTGGAGAATAATGTCTGGTGGTTTGAGCTACTTGTACCTGAAACTGACTGGAAGCAAATAGTTTGCCAAGTTCTTAAAAGATTTATATTGCCAAATAGCCACAAGTCCAGGTTAAAAAGTATTTGACTCTGCAATCCTAGAAAGAACTCTTGGACATGAGCATGAACATGAGATGACTTCTGTAAGCTGGACAGCCAAGAAATAGATATTTTTCATGTCTAATTGAGATAAGGCATGGAGGATGAGAAGAAATAGCGCTCATTAAATTGGGTTTTCTTAACAAGGTAGTTCCTTCCAGGGAAGATGATCAGGTTTAATTGAGAAGCTTTCTTTTTTCACCAGGAAGTGGGTCCTCACAGTATGTTCTTAGCTGGATTCCATAAATGCCATGGATCAATGACTTCTGTGTGCCTTCTATTCTCGGGTTTTCCAAATAAGGGTTGTTATTGATATTACTGTGTCTCTATCTGTCATTATGTATACATGAAGGATTCGGGGCAGAATAAATGGATTTTTAATTTGCAGATTACAGAAACATGAACATGCTACTACATGTGGACCTAACATAGGTATTAGGTTGGTACAAAAGTAATGGCAAAACCACAGTTTCTTTTGCACCAACCTAATAACTGCAATTAGTCAAAGATTCCAGAAATAAACTGAATACTGTGATTGAATAAGATTTGGGGGTAAGTGGAAGATAAGAAAAATAGCGCTAATGAAATATTGGGTGGCCAAAGGGTAGGCTATAACAAAGACACTGCTCTATGTTTATCAAAGCATATCTATCTCCTTTTGGACTCAGAGCTAAAGCTATGATTTCAGGCCCCATTTCAATTAGCTTGGGATCATATGACTAACTTGGGTCCATACAATTTTATGCTTGATTCTCCACATTCATCTCTTTAAGGTAAATACAGAGGCATTAGAAGATGGTAGGAGCCTGTTGTTACTGCTTGGAGGCAAACCACTCAGGAAGGAATTAGTAACAGATGAAGTTTATTAAGCCACTGAGATTTCTAGATGTTTGGTGGTGGGGGTGGGACAGCAATTAGTGTTAATAACTCTGAATAATATAAATACATTTTAGCAAAAATATTGATAATGAAAAATTATAATTTTATAATTAACTATTAAAATATTTTTATTTTTAAAATATATTTTAGATATGTAGACATAACTACTCTTTTAACTTACCATAAAGAGGTTTAAGCTTTTGCTATTTCTTTGCAAAGACATCAAAATTCATAATTTTTCACAGTCTATTATTTAAAGAATAAAAAGAAAAATTCTACTACTTTTTTTTTAGTGAAGAGATCAGGAGAGCTATTCCATTTGGCAAACATTGATTTTCAGCAGGGCCTATTTTTCCTCAAATTCAAGGAACACAAAACAACTTAATTCAGAAATGTGGGTACAGATGACTGTCTAGAAATAATTAATGATAACTTCTGAAGAGCTGTCATAGGTAATATGATGTGTTTAAATTAATAACAGTTTACATCACCCATATTATTTTCCACGAAAGCTGCTGTTCCATTCTATTTGACCTTAATTGGTATAATTGATAACAGCTACAGCTTGGAGTGTCATTTTAATCATGTCGGTAGAGGTCTCCTGACAAAAGAAAATAAAATCGCTGTTGTGAGGTATTTATTATTAGTCGGGAAACAGAAAGGTAAAAGAAATGACTGTTTTATTTTTAACCTGCAACTTTGGGACTTCTAAATTATAACAGGCAATTTACTAATGGGATTAAAGGGTTTGTGCTAATTGCTAAAAAATTAATGAAAAATAGTTCATATGTAATTTGACATAATTGAAAAAATGAGAAAATTAGTTGGTTGCAGGTTAGAGATATCAATAAACAATTCAAGATGAAGAGAATATTCTAAAATGTTCTAAACGTTAGTATGACCCCTGGTGAATAAGATTTCCATGAAAGATATGCTGTTTAGCGCTGATTATTTAAAAGTTTAATTTTTAAATTTGAAGTATAAATTGAAAATTATGTTAGTTATAAATGTGACTATTTCTTGCTGATTTTAATGGGTTATTCAGCGTGTGCATGGTTGCTGTGTGTAACTGGGGTTAAATGTTGAAAAAAATGGATATTGCTAGTTTAATAGTCTTTTTGTGATAAAACACAGAGTCAATAGTGAGTCTCCTAAGCCCTTTTTCTACCAAATATTGCTGAATTATTGCAAGATAATGAGCTGGTCTTTCCAATAAAATATTTTGTCTTTCACCTTTATCACTACTTTCAGAAATTTGTTTCTGTTTTTTAAAAAAATAATAGGAAGGCAAAATTTATTTTAACAATAGGAACTCAGGATTTTAATTTTTTGGGCAATTGAAAAATGTGTACTATATCTACCTATTGAAGAAATCTGAATTCTGAGCCATTTCTTATTTCTTGTTTTGTTCTTGTTTTTTAAATTTGAGTAACATTCATACTCTCCTTTTTGACTTGTAACAATTGAGTCATTATGATATGTTTGTATTTTAGTGTGTGATATGGTTTGGCTCTGTGTCCCTATCCAAATCTCATCTTGAATTGTAATCCCCACATGTCAAGGGAGCGCCCAGGTGGAGGTAATTAGATCATGCTGTTCTCGTGATAATGAGTGAGTTCTCACAAGATCTGATGGTTTTATAAGTGTTTGGAAGTTCCTCCTGCATTCACTCACTCTATCTTCCTGACCTGTGAAGAAAGCATCTGCTTGTCCTTTGCCTCCTGCCGTGATTAAAGGTTTCTTGAGGCCTCCCCAGCAATGCAGAACTGTGAGTCAACTAAACCTCTTTCCTTTATGAATTAATCCATAACTCAATATTATCTCACTTTTCTTCTTTGATTATTCTGCTCTAACTCCTAGCAACAAAATTTCCCATGATGCAGCGTTAACTCCACCAGTGCACACAAAGATCATGACAAATATTACAGGACATAGAATGGTGCCTGGCTCATGGCAGTTCAGAAATTAAAAAACAATATTTAAAAAAAAAAAAAACTATGCAATTCAACTGTAACTTAGACTTCTTTAGAAGCTATTTTACTTAGCTAACTCATAGCTAGTGAATCACTACAGCAGTGGACATGTTTGGGGGCCTCCTTTCCCATCCCTCTCCTGGATTGTCTCTAATTCAATTCTTACATGTCTTTATCTGTATCTTCTTAGCTTTCGTCTATCATGGGGGAAAAAGTGTTATTCACACTCACTAAAGTTCTTTTTTTTTTCTAAATCCTTGCTTTTATCACTTTTCTTATTCCAGAACTTTGCTTCCAAATTTATTATCTTCCTGTCTAGCACCACATGCCTCTTCAATTGCACTTGTTCTCCTCTGCATGCAAATACACGCAGGGCTTGACTTTTCTGAAAATCAAAGCAAAAAGAGAACAAAGTACTTCATTTTATTCAACTGCACTTTCTCCCAGACAATCTGGTTTTCTCCTTTCTGCAATTGTACAAAATTGTAAAACAAGTAATGGGAAATATTCAGTAAAGATTTTATCTCTGGTTTGTAGTCAACACATGTTGGGCAAAAAAAAAAAAAAAAAAAAAAAAAAAAAAAAAAAAAAAAAAAAAAAAGTTAAAATACTTTTAGTTTCCCAGTTGTCTCAAACCTGTGACCCTTATTTCTTGCCCCAGTATCAGCAGACTATTTGGTTCCTATTTTGCAAATAATCGTATTTATTTATCAGAACTCCCTCAACTCATTACCTCCAAGATTGCAAATTCACCTACATTTGCTCCCATCGTTTTCCCTTCCTTCTCTGTTACAATGATAGCTTTAACTATATTTCCTCTTGCCTAAGGTAAAATTTTCACTGGCTACCAGAGTTTTTATCTCCTCCTACTCTCCCAATTCATCCCTGGCAAAATTTTAATTAACTCAAACCTGTACAGTATTTAAAACAAAACAAACAAAATAAGTTAAAAAATAAAACTTTCCTTAGATGCCACATTTGCCTGTCATTTTCCTTTACATGATCAGTTTTTAAAAGAATAATATACACTTTTCAATGATTTCAACTTAGACTTTGATTTTCCTGTTCGTGGGTTTTCTTCTACATTTAAAGTTCTTTTTAGTCTTTCGCAGACTTTTCTTTTGTCTTTTTTACCAAGAAACAGTGTTATCCATGCTTGTTTCACAGACCCTGCTCTTTCCTCTCTCAATACTTCCTAGTTAATCTTGTCCATTTCTTCATCCAGATATGGATTCCTTCATTCAAAAAATGTGTATTAAGTCTAGGCACTACCCTAATTGCTGGTGACATGAAGTAAAGAAACTATAGTATATATGAGTGATGAAAAGTATGTATATGAAGGACGCCAGATACAATCTTCTATAAAGATCAATAATGAAGTAGCAGCTAGGGTAAAAAATCTAAGATATAAGCATTCTATATTCTAAGCCAGAAAGAAACTTCATGTAGTTTGGCTGCAGTGATGGAAGGTAAGAAAAATATGAAGTGATGTTGGAAATATAGGCAGCTCTCAGATCATAGAGGAGGTTTTTCTAGAACTCTGGGTAAGAAACAATTGTGGTTTTACTTCCTAAATACGTCTAGCTTTCTGCCAGACTTACTTTCTGACTCATATACCCAACTATTTAGTGAGTATCTCATTTGGGTAATATTTAAATAGACTCAGTCACTCTGAAGCCAAACTCATCATCCTTATCCCTAAACGTGCTGCTTTCTCTCTTCCCTATCTTAGAATGTGAAACCCTAAAGTTTTGCTGCCTTATCCACAAACCTATGAGTCTTCCATCGTATCTCCTCCTCCTTCTTGCTCACTCGGCCTCCAAAACTAAATTTACCATGAGTGCTACCAATGGCACCTCATAAAGTCTTTGTTCACTTCTGTCCCTCCTAATTCCCACTTTAACAATATTTGTCACAAAAATCTTCTTCAATAATTCCAAAATTTCTCAGTTCATCTTGCTGACTTCCAATCATGTCACCACAGTTGCAAGGAGAATGGTTCTTTAAAGCACAGAATGGTCCTATAATAATAATGCCTTTGCTTAAAATCCCTTAACTACTTATTATTTTATTCAGGCTTTTAATCTCAATATATTTTAGTTCCCTGAAGAAATAGCTGTAAATAATTTATTTAAATCATATACATATTTCAGTATTAAACATGGGTGTTTTGTTCTAGCCTTGGTATTCTCTTAAAATTCAATTTTCAAATCTATAAAATTATTTGTGATAACTTTTATTTTGCATGGTTTTGTGAAAGCAACAGCCAAAGGTTAAAATATTTTCTTGTAAAAAAGGCAGATAAAGACAAGTTTTAGTTGTAGATATCTAATTTTCCCTGGAAAACAAAACATTTCCCGAGTGAAGTAAAAAAATTTTAAATCTACAGTAAAATAACTTTACAGAAGATATGACCCCAATGAAGGAAACAGAAAAGATAAACATGGAAGTTTAAGTAAACTTAAACTTACTTAATATTTAGAGTACTACTTACAGTAATACTCTATTTTCACCATTGACAAGGTGACTTAGACTTTTGAATCCTACAAAAAGCTCTGAATATTTAAGAATAATAACATTAGCTTGTGAATATTTAAGAATCATAATAATTATATCCTGGAGAGTTTATTCTTGTACAACAGTGACAGGCAAGATTTTATGTAGCTTAATCTTTGAAGCACAGTAATAGTATGATTTTGCATGTGACATGCAAATGTATATGTGTATATACTTATATATTTATACAAAATGTTATTAAAAGAAAAATGACATTTTATATAGAATGTTACCCTACATATTATTTTATTTAAACTACATTTGAGTCTGTTCACGTTATTTAAAGGAGAAAATTGTAGAAGCAAGTTAGTTGCAGAATGATTAAGAAACAAAATCTGAGTGTAGACTCTCCAGATCTCTTGTGGATTGATAATGCTATGAATGTGTGAGAGACTAAAGAGAGTTCCATTGAAAAACTCTAAGAAACCAAGAGGAGAGTCTGTTCCTAAAAGACAGAGTTGGTGCTGATAAGATTTGAAAGTTTGTTGCCCCTTTGACTACTATCAACTCATACACAGCTCAGGTTTATGAAAACCTAATTCAATTTTAACAAAAGAAAAACAAAAAGGGAAGATTGCTCATCCTATCTATTCAGACACACTATAAAGCCATATTAATACAAACACGTTACCAACACACATAAATAAAACAGAATAGAAAGGTCATCATTTAAATATGAGAGCTTGATGTTTGATTAAACGTGATGTCAAAAATCAGTGCAGAAATAATGGATTTTAAAGTCAGTGATGGCAGAAAAAAATATTTACTATGTGAAAACATATATATATATATATAAAGATATGTGGATGTAATTGATAGGTTGATAGTTATATAAATATATACATGCATAAATACATGCACACAACTAGTAGAAGAGAGTGTAGGGCAATATATCGGTGGTCATGCTTTGGAGGAAAACTTAATAAAAGCCCTAAAGGGAAAAAGCAAAAGTTAAAAAAAAAATCAATGGGTTTAACTGTATCAAAATAATGATTTCTATTCAAGGAAGTACAAAATTATGCAAAGACATATTTACAACACAAAAACTGGTAATTACTTACAATCTAGAACATTAGACTATGTCCAGTAAATGAAAGAGAAAACAAGAAGAAACAAATAAAAAATGAGCAAAAGCTATAAATTAAAAAAATCACAGAATAAGTAATTTAGAAAGCACACTCACTGGTAATCAGAAAAGTTTAAAATCTTCTACAGAACCAAATATTGTAAGGATGTGAAGAAATGAAAATTTTCATGCATTGCTACTAGTTTTATATAGCCTGGTGAGATTAGGTCTTAAAGTGCAAACTCTAAAACCACTCTGTTATAGCTGACATTCAGTAAGAGACAATTCATAGAAGTAAAAATCTAAATGGTTAATAAACATATAAAATATTTGACTTAATCATGAAGAACAAAAATACGATAAAAATGATTTTTTCATGTTTAAATCATCAAATATTACAAAACAGGATAATATTTATTTCTTACAGGTTTGAAATGAGATGGCAACCTGCATATAGCATTGGAAATCAGGTAAATTTGCTGCAATCTTTCTGAAAACCAATTTAACATTATATATCAGCAACATTTAAATGTTCAAAATTTATGACCTAGGAATTCTATTTCTAGAATTCTGTCATAAAGGAAGAATCAAAACATGTATAAACAAGTTTCTCGTGGCATTATCTTTTATAATAAACACTGGAACAAATCTAAAACCTCAAAAATATGACAAAGCTTAAATAATTAATGATGGTCTTTCAGATAAGGCTGTGAAAAATAGTTTTGGATAAATTTTAATGAATTTTTAAAATTCTTATATTAAGTTGGAAAAAATATACTGAGAAACCCTGTTGTGTTGAAAAGAAATAAAATAGTAATAGTGGCAATCTATTTGTTCTGGAAGTCAACTAGTAGACTATAAGCAAGAAATGAGAATATTGTATTTTACCTCTAAATGATCAACTGTTAGTCCAGCAGTTGGTATAATCTATATCAATCACTTAATAAACAGTTATTAAGATAAAAAATTGTATTTAAATTTATTTATATTTTCTATACTTTTATGTAATCTGGAAATTATCACTAATGAGTGCATATTCTTTTTATAATCATAACACATAGTACTATTTAAAACAAGTGTTTGTTACAAATCTCTGTAAGGGTTGGGAATAAATATGCTTTTTGCTTTTCTTTGCTGGAGTATAGTTAAAGAATCAGAAAATTTAGAGAATACTCTGATCTTTTCAGTAAATTTATTTGTTTGTTTGTTTGTTTGTTTTGAGATGGAGTCTGGCTCTGTCACGCAGGCTTGAGTGCAGTGGTTCCATCTCTGCTCACTGCAAACTCCACCTCCCGGGTTCATGCCATTCTCCTGTCTCAGCCTCCTGAGTAGCTGGGACTGCAGGTGCCCGCCACCACACCCGGCAAATTTTTTTGTATTTTTAGTAGAGACAGGGTTTCACCGTGTTAGCCAGGATGGTCGCGATCTCCTGACCTCGTGATCCGCCTGCCTTGACCTCCCAAAGTGCTAGGATTACAGGAGTGAGCCACTGTGCCCAGCCTCTTTTCAGTAAATTTCTACCTGAAAATGTCTCTTTTATATACTGGTAAATAAATATGTCAATGAGAATTTAGAAATGAAGAGAGCTATGTTTGTCCTTTAGTTTTGGTCAATAGAGACAAACAATTTTTAATACATTAATTCAGCTTTCTCTTTTGGGTTTGTTAGGAATTTTTAATACAATGCACTTTTACATTCATGAACTTGATACAGCTCAAATAATGAAATTATATAATATTTAATGTAAAAACTTTCTAATTTACAACTAAACTGTTTCTTTATTCAACATATTACACAACAATATAAAAGGTATTTGCTTTGGGACAATATGCCAAATTATATCTTCTATATCGTGCTATAATTACATAAAGGAGTACATTTTACTTGTGTGTGCAAACTGAGATAAAATTGTTTAAATATTTAACATTCTGTTTTTATTCCCATTTACCTAAGTAATAAGTACTATGTCAGAAAATCAAGTGGAAGAGGAGACTGGAAATAGGCAAGGAATCTGTAACACAAAATCAATATTTAATAAACTTTGCATTTCAAGAAAAGAATAAGTAAAGGATGAAATATGTCCTATGCAGTAGATTTAACTAAAATTTATCAATTTCAGACCTGAATTTCAATTTGCTGAGCACATTTTCTCTATTTGGACATGTTTTCTTTTTTTCTGGCTCAGCTTCATCTCTACTGATGCCTAAAGGATTTGTGTGAGTTGGCTTACATTTACAAAGCACCCAGTGTGAAATGGCATTTTATTCTCTGTGCATCCAATTTTTTCTATTCTCTTTCTTTGTTGTTAGTTGGAAATTGACAGGAGTTTCACACTGCAATGCAGGTCATCAAAAATACCCATCATGGAATAAATACATACTTTCTTTGATTAAAAAGTAAATTGTAGCAGAAACTGGTTGTCAGCTTCTGACCATCCAGATGTTGTCACAAAATTTAAAAAATGAAAAGGACTTAGGAAACTCCATCATCACTTAAAGTAAAATAATAAAATTGAACATGGCTATTTAAATCAGTTAATCTGAAATTGATCAAAACCTATCTAGGTATATATAGAGTATGTATTTTAAAATGGAGTGGGAAAGACAGGAAAAAAAAAAAAAAAAAAAGAAAAACAGAGAAGAGTGGTTCCTTCATGACAAGAAGAAATTTGAAGTAATTGTTTTAACTAAGAAGTAATAGCACTACTAAGCAACTTCAAGTTATATATATAATCAGTTTGTCAACATTCTGTTGTTAAAAAGCATTAGCTTGCATTGTAGTTTTTTTAAAAAATATATAACCTGCCATGTAGCCAAAGATCCCCCATCCTCATCCCCCTACTCTAAATTTTTATGAAATCTGTTTCACTTGCATTTCATAGACTGAGTATAAAATAAAGTTGTACTGCAAAAAAATAGCAAATGAAGTCAAATGGGAGCTACTGAGAGATACAAAGCTATGTTAGATATGATCCTTGATTAGGAATATTTATAAGTCATTTGTTTCAGTCTAAGGAGGGATATCTAAGAACAAGTAAATCAATTCAAAACAGTGGGGAACTTGTTCTAAATCAGTTATTTATTATGTGCTATAGGGTCACAGAAGAGAGACTCAAATTCAATCTTGCGGGAGCAGAAGGGAGCAGTAAGAGACGTTAACTCTTTTTAATTCTACTTTTCAATCCTTTACAATTTATCAAGTGGTAGTGCAATGTGTTGATCCTCTAACTCATTCACACTCAGGGGCTCACTAACAATGAGAAGTGTGACATACAGACAATCTCAAAGGGTTGCTAGAGGAAAGAGATAACGTTAAGCTAGTCTTTGCAACTGAAAGAGTCTTGCAATTACTTTCATAGATAAGAACCATTTATCATGAGCTCATTTATTTTTTATCAGCGATGTTTTCAAGCTTTTAAAAGTTTGCTAAACTTGACTCTTAAATATGATAAATAATTTCCTTGTTTACATGATCAATTTGCTTGGAAAATGGTGTCTGTTTTATACAACATAGAAAGTCAATTCCAATTCATCATACTATGATTATCATGAGCTACAAATCAGTACTACTCTAAAATACATTGTACTTAATGAGTGATATGTTCCTTGGTATAGAAATATTTCTGCTTTTACATTTGTGTGCTTCTCACCAAATTGATGAAACAATATTTGTGTGGATGTATCATCTAGTTGATTTTTTTGTTGTTTTGTTTTGAAAGACAAATTATCCTCTATTTTCATCTGACCTCTGTATACTGATGTGTGATATATCTCAGGATGACTGTACAATTCTGTAATAAAGTGTTTCCACTGTAATAAATAAAAAAGCAATGAAACATACTCTAAAATATCACACTGTATTTCTTCACATATTAAAATATGTTTCTCATTTTAATATTTCTCAAATCAAGATCCATCTTAAATTGCCACATGCACTGATGCAGTTTTGCAGACAAAATGTACAATCAAGGTTTATGATGTGTCTTATATTGATGGAATCTTAGAATTGATAACATACAGTATTCACAAGAATATTTGCCTATAGGTGAAAAGTCAACATCAACTCCTGTGACTTCCTAAAGAGAAATTTATGTATGTCGTGCATTGCTGTAATATTTCATTAATCTATTTCAATCACTCATGAAACTCTAGAATAAATCTATTTTTAAATGAATTTTTTTGAAGCTTAGCCTCAAAGTAGCTTTAATATTCAGTCATGAGAATTATTCTTTTCCAGAATCAGTGTTTTGCTCCAGTGTGTAAGCACACAAGAATTCAAACTTTATGGCAATATAAATAGGTTAGATATAAAGACTCTGTAGCATAATTCAAATAAATATAATCCTTGAAACATCTAATTAAATTAAAACAGCTGAATTTTTTTTAAAATCATCAAATTATAAATAAACCTTAGGAGAATTTGATTGCCTCTATTGTACAAGAATCCATAATTTGTAGGAAATTGACAAGGAGACAGAATAGACAGTTGCAGGGGTCTTTTTGTTTGGTTGGTTGGTTGGTTTGGTTTGGTTTGGTTTTCAAGATAAAGAGTCTCACTCTCTCGCCCACACTGGAGTGCAATGGCGCAATCTCGGCTCACTGCAACCTCTGCCTCCCGGGCTAAAGCGATTCTCCTACCCCGGCCTGCTGAGTAGGTGGGATTACGGGCACACGCCACCGTGCCTGACTAATTTTTGTATTTTTAGTAGAGACGGGGTTTCACCATGTTCCCCAGGTTGGTCTCAATCTCCTGACCTCAGGTGATCCACCTGCCTTGGCCTCCCAAAGTGCTGGGATTACAGACGTGAGCCACCGCACCAGGCCAGCAGCCTCTTTTATTTGTTGTTGCTATTTACTTACTGATCTCACCCGATTCATTTTCTACCTTAGGAAGATTACAGAATCTGAGACTGCCAGTCAACCAGTGATTTCAACAGTTGACACACTTCTGTTAGATCTATTTGAATTGAAGAACGTGGTATGAGGGATGAAAGCTAAGGGATCAAGGTTCCAAGAAGCAACGACAAGTTTTACCTTGAGGAAAGGAATTCAGGGTCTAACTCGAAGTACATTTTGTGAAGATACAAGTTTCTGCCCCAAGCTCATAGAGTAGAACTTCAACTATTTTCTCCCTTCGTTTTCTGATATTAATTTTAACTCTCCGTTTTTCTCCTATTTTTACAGTATTCTCACTGTAATGTAACTCAACATTTTAACCTCCATCCTTTGTGGAACTGATTTTAGTTATATTGCTATAATAAAAATGAAGACATGAGAATTTAGAATTTGACATAAACTGATATACCTATTATTTTAAGGTGAATTAATCTAAGATGTTATTATTTATTGTGTCTGTATTCCTTTCTCCAGAGCTCTGAAACCATGCCAGTCTCTCTGAATTTTCAAATTAAAATATAAAACATAGAATCTAATAGCATTACTTGGATATATTTATAAACTATTAAATCTTTAAAGGAGACCATTAGCTGCATTGTCCCTATAGGAATAGATGAAATCAGAACCTTATATTAGAATTCCATTTGAAAACTCTGTTAATATCTCTTCCTACCTTGAGTCAGATCTTATACACCTGGGATTTTAAACTAAAATTTTATAGGTATACCTTGGAGAATGATTAAAGGAAGACACTTAAAAAAAAAAAAAAAAAAAAAGTAAAACTACTGCAATCCAGAGTTAAAAAAAAAAAATCAAATTCTTTTCTCTGGCCTCATCAAGCTATGTAACCTTAAATAATTCTGGCCCTCGGTTTCTACATATAGTAACGAAGGCTGTTATATTGTTACCTTCTGTATACAAGAACATAAAAATTAATCTCTTAAAATCGCATTACTTATGATTAATACACTAATTAATTTCATTTTACTTTTGCTAGAACATACTAGTTTTCAATGGATTAAATATCTAAGAATGTGGTAATTTTTACTTTGTTATATTGTGAAAGCCAATATCTTTCTCTCTCCATCCCTCTCTCTGTCTTCCTCTGTGTGTCTCTTTCTCTTTCTCTCTCTCTCCTTTTTCTCTCTCAACCTCTATATGTCTGTGTCGTATTTATTTACGGGAATAGAGAGTAGGCATTCCAAGTAAAGTTTGAGTTGATAATAGGTAAATGTCTCACGAATACACAAGACAAATAAGTTATATTTCCTCATAGAATTTCAGTACTTGGTTAGCAGTTTTTATTCCTTCTTGATGTTACATTTCCATTAGTTTGAAATGAGAAAGTGGATTTTCTAGAATTATAACTAATAATCAAAATATTTGAGGGTGTATTATATCAGTGTTGAAAAACAGAAATTGGCCGGGCGCGGTGGCTCAAGCCTGTAATCTCAGCACTTTGGGAGGCCGAGACGGGCGGATCACGAGGTCAGGAGATCGAGACCATCCTGGCTGACACGGTGAAACCCCGTCTCTACTAAAAAAATACAAAAAACTAGCCGGGCGAGGTGGCGGGCGCCTGTAGTCCCAGCTACTTGGGAGGCTGAGGCAGGAGAATGGCGTGAACCCAGGAGGCGGAGCTTGCAGTGAGCTGAGATCCGGCCACTGCACTCCAGCCTGGGCGACAGAGCGAGACTCCGTCTCAAAAAAAAAAAAAAAAAAAAAAAAAAAAAAGAAAAACAGAAATTGTTTTCAGCTTTCCGAAATAATTTTTGCTGGCAAATAAGCTTTTTTGTTGCAAACTTGTGTAAGTTCACTCTTTAAGCTGATTTTTTCAATCAGTAATGTTCTGCTGATTTTGTGAAACAAGTTGTTATTGCTTTTGGCATTTTTTGAGAGAGCTTGAAAGAAACAATCATTTGCATACTCTACTTTCTATCTGATGGTTTCTAAAGCTATTAGATTAAGAGAAGAAGAAAAAAATAGCAAAATCAAAAACGTATACTTATTCCAACTGTCAAAACTTATCTGCATTATCAAATATCCTAATATATTTAAGAAGAAATGACCAAACTTTTAATCATGCCATTGTTTCTTACCTATTCAAAATGGGAAATATATCAAATGTCATGCATCCTGTACTATGAGTTTAATTGTGATCTTCCAAAAAACTATGTTTAAATTTTGACCCTATGTACCTGTGAAGATGACCTTGCCTGAAAATAAGTCTTTGTAGATTTAATAAGGTTAAGATGAGATCATTATGGTGATCCTTAATCCAATATGACAGGTGTCCTTATAAAAAGAGAAGAGATGCAGACACATGAGAGGAGAATGCCATATGGCAATAGAGCCAGAGATTAGAATGCTGAAGATGCAAGTCAAGTGATATTACCAAATGGCAGCAAACCACCAGTAGCTGGGAAGAAGGAAGGAAGAGTTCTCCTCTACAGGTTTCAGGAGCATGGTCCTGCCATCACCTTGATTTCAGACTTGTAGACTTCAGAACTGTGAGACAATAACTTTCTGTTCTTTTAAATCACCTAGTTTGTGGTACTTGTTATGGTAGCCATTAGGAAATTGATAGATATCATCTGGTCTTTATCAAAAGTAAATGTAGTTTTAATTATGATTTAAATTAGGTTTGGTTTAAAACTGAATATAATAATGTCCAACACTTCACTTGAATTAAGAAATGCTGTTAGGCTGGGTATGGTGGCCCATGCCTGTAATCCCAGAACTTTGGGAGGCTGAAGTGGGCAGATGACCTGAGGTCGGGAGTTCAAGATAATCCTGACCAACATGGAGAAACCCCATCTCTACTAAAAATACAAGATTAGCTGGGCGTGGTGGTGCATGCCTGTAATCCCAGCTACTCGGGAGGCCGAGGCAGGAAAATCGCTTGAACCAAGGAGGCGGATGTTGTAGTAAGCCGAGATTGCACTATTGTACTCCAGCCTGGGCAACAAGAGCAAAACTCCATCTCAAAAAAGAATAAAAAAAGAAAAGAAAAAAAAGGAAACGCTGTTATGTTTTGATTATGGGAATAAAGCCTATATTATTTTTAACAAATGTTTTCAGTGTTCTATGAAGCAATTTTAAATTAAATACCTAAAATAGTATATACACTTGTTCCTTGGTGTCCATGTGGTATTGGTTCAAAGACTCCCCATGAACACCAAAATCTGCAAATGTTCAAGTCTTTTATGTTAAGTGGTGTAGTATTTGCATATAATCTATGCATATCCTCCTCTATACTTACGTTCATCACTAGATTATTTAGAATACCTAATACAATATAAATTATATGTAAATAGTTTCTGTGATGTATTATTATATTTGTAATTTTTATTGTTGTATTGCTATCTTTTATTTATTTATTTATTTTCAATCTGTGATTTGTTGAATCCAGGGAGGTGATATCTGTGGATATGGATGGGTGACTGCACTTACTTACTTTTATATAAAGTTGTTCACATTCAGCCTTTATGCATCTTTAAAGGAAATTGTGGCCGGGCGCGGTGGCTCAAGCCTGTAATCCTAGCACTTTGGGAGGCCGAGACGGGCGGATCACGAGGTCAGGAGATCGAGACCATCCTGGCTAACACGGTGAAACCCCGTCTCTACTAAAAAATACAAAAAAAAAACTAGCCGGGCGAGGTGGCTGGCGCCTGTAGTCCCAGCTACTCGGGAGGCTGAGGCAGGAGAATAGCGTAAACCCGGGAGGCGGAGCTTGCAGTGAGCTGAGATCCGGCCACTGCACTCCAGTCTGGGCGACAGAGCGAGACTCCGTCTCAAAAAAAAAAAAAAAAAAGGAAATTGTTCTACTTTCAGATGTACATTACATCTTTAATGTATATCTCTCCTCTACCAAGGAAGAAGGAAAGATACATATTGCAAGAAAGGTTGAATTCATATTGATTAGGTAGGAAAGTCTAAATTCCAAATTAGAACTTGATAAAAGAATACAATTAGAGATTATAATCACTTTGAGAAAAAGATCTGGCAGTGTCCTATAAACCTCAAGATACACCTTTCTTATGACCCTACAGTTCCACTCCTAGGAAATTACTCAAGAGAAACAGAAACATAGGTCTACACACACTTATCAAGAAAGTTAATAGCAGATTTAAGCAAAATAGACAAAAACTGAAATCTTCCTAAATTGTTATCATCAGAATGGATAAACATTGTGTATATAATAAAAAAACTGCTTAGCAATAAAAATGAAGTAATTATTGATATACACAATAACATGAATTAATCTCATATAAACCATGCTAAATGAAGGAAATCTCATGTAAGAGAATACATGTAGTATACTTTCATTGATAGGAATTTCTAAGAGACAAAATTAATAAAAATATTGGTTACCTCTGGGGTTGGGTGGTGAAGTGTTTGAAAGTAAAAAAGTGTGAAGGTTTTTCCTTTGTGATGATAAAGCATGTTTTGTACCTTGATGGGTATTGGATTGAATAGGTATATGCAATTGTCAAAATTAATGTAATAATATGCCTAGGATTTGTGCATTTTATTCTGTGGAAGTTTTATTGTAAAGTGAATTGTAAACAAATATTGACCTTTACATATATACATGTATACATGCTAAGGTATGTAGGGGAATAGTGCAGTGATTCTACACATATTTTTTGAAATGTAGAAAATAAGATGATTGAACTATAGATAGGTAAAGGGATACATGATAAAGAAAGTATAATACAATGTAGCAAAATATTAATTAGGTATATTATAATATTAGTGAGTGTAAGGGCACTATGAAATTCTATTTTTCAGTATGTTCGAAAATTTTCATAACAAAATGTTGAAAAATTTTAATAAGAAAAACTTACACAAATATATGCACAAATCATTTTTAGAGTGATTTTTCTAGTAGATACAATGAAAAATGTCACTTCTATGTCCAAAATTCTTCAATCATATTGATCCAGAGTCATTCATGATAATTATTTAAAATAGAGATATTCCTTGAATTCAAAACAGGTAACTGTCACTTAAGATAGTTTGGTTACTAAAAGGTTCTACTAACGTCTGTATTTATTATAATAACTATATTAGATTTGTCTCATAATAATTATGAGAAATCATTTTTATAGTGTGTGGTAAACGTATAGTTATTAACTAGCAGAATTAGCATGAATTACATAAAATAAATTATTTATGTCTACATCGCTACACTGTTTATAATCTTATTTTAATCTTAATACATGTTTTATATAGTGGATTTTAAATAAATGTTTGTGGAAGAAAAGGATAGAGAGATGCATTCCATTTAAAGTGATAACAAGAATTATCACTATCTAGCCATGAACTAGAAATAATCAAAAGGGTCTACTCGGATGCAAAAGCGATGGAGAAATGCTGTCTATGCCTGGGCAGCTGCTTTTCCACAACAATTTTATATTAAATAGAGGAATATCACGGTTTTCTGTAGAAAATTAGACATCTCGGTCACATTTATTTTGTTCTGAAATATTTTAAAGGCAGTCTTTTTCAGGGGCTTGTTTGGGTACTTTTTTTTTTGTATTATTTTTGTATAATTTTTATATTTGCATTATCTGTATATTTTTGTATTATTTTGTATTACGTGTATTATTTAGATGTACAATGTTTGACATCTAAATAAGTATTTGGAAACTTAAGTATATTTATGTACATACATTTGCACAGACACACAGACATGTATAATGTATATACAGGACCTTTGAACATCTTTCCTAATGTAATATCTTACTTAAAAAATTTGATGCATTTATTGAATATTTTATTCATTTAGAAAAGAATTTCCAAATGCCTCTTCTGTTCCAAGTGCCTATTAGAGAGAAAAATACAAATAAAACAGCAACCCTATTCCTGCTGTGCTGAAAGTTTTTATATCAGTTCCTTTACAAACATAGATTTCTGAAAAGTTTGAATTTATACAAATCTCTTAATGCTTATGACCAATAACAAATCCAAATTCTCTTTCACTTAAAAGAGATCTGAGGGAAAGAAAAATAAAAGGACGTTTTCTTTTGCAAAGGAAAAAAAAAATAGGGATTTAGGCATTTATTTGATTGTTTGTTGTTTTAAGAAATGCTTGATTGGTTGCTTGGTCATGTTACAGCCTAACAGTGATGGTAATAATTTCAATAAATAGCTTTTTTTAAAATGGCAAAATACACAAAAACTGAGAAGGAAAGTTAATACAAAGAAAGACATTCTTTCTTCAATCATATACAGGAGTCTCCAGTAGATAATCATATTTTTTTTCCATAGTAATATTTAGTATGATCCCACTGTTGTTGACACACTGTGTTAAGT
Source organism: Papio anubis (assembly GCF_008728515.1). NCBI lineage: Eukaryota > Metazoa > Chordata > Mammalia > Primates > Cercopithecidae > Papio > Papio anubis. The sequence goes on from NC_044984.1 coordinate 80,672,043, forward strand.
ATTTTAGATAGATACATTATTTCACTAGATGTTTACAACAATTTTTGATGTTAGATTGTGATCTCTGTTTTATAGATTTTTTTTTTAAAAGAAGACTTTGGGGGAAGGGACTTGTCTGGAGTCACCTGTGAAAGTTTGAATTGATTATCTGTAAACAGAGAGCTATATTTATTGAAGAGACTATTTAGTGTTAATATTTAACTTAATAAAAAGAAAAGTAAAATCTAACCTTTATTAATACCCATTCTGCTTCCATAATAATGATAAGGTCTGATTCTATCAAAAAATTCTTATTTTTTGGTTGCTAACATGGTATTCAGATGATTACCACTATCCCAGTCTTCTGGTCTTTAAGTGGCTTGTTGATTCAGAAAATAATCAAATAAGTATTTTGACCTTTCTTTATAAAGTGCTAAATATTGTGGATTTTCTGATGCATGCATAATTGAGCAAAAACGTGGACTCAAGGCAAGTGTATGCAGCTTACCACCACGAAAAACTTACTTGCCAGATACAAGTGTCCTAGTCCATTTTGTGTTGCTATAAAAGAACACCATAGACTGGGTAATATATTGTAAAGAAAATAAGTTCATTTTTCATAGTCCAGAGACTATGTGCAGTCCACTATCAAAGTGCAGGCATCTGGCTTGGGCTTTCTTGCTGCATCATAACACACTGGAGGGAAAGAAGGTGAGGATGGGGGGCAAATTCATCCTTTAATCAGGAAACCACTCTGGGAATACCTAACCCACTCCAAGGTAACAGCCTAAATTCATGAGGGTTTTGCCCTTATGACTTAATCATTTTCTAAAGATTTCATCTCTCTATGCTATTTCATTGAGAATTAAGTGTCCAAACATGAATTTTTTGGGATACATGCAAACCATTGCAACAGGTTAGTAAAAGCAAAATATAGATTGTTCTAAATTGGCGGTTGCAATATTATAAACTTCCTCTGAAACAATATAACCTAGGGGAAAGCATATTAATAAATGGCTGTGTTGCTTATCTTATTTCTCTGATGAACTCCTTATTCATCAATATATTGTCCAGACTCCAACAGATTTTATCTCAAAAGAGTCCAAAATTTCAAAAATATTTTATCTCTCTCATGCCTTCTCTTGCATAGTGTGCACAAAAAAATAATTTATAAAATAGGGAAGTGTATAATCTGTATTGGTAGGAGAAGGAGAAGGAAGAAAAATAGGATAAAGCAACAAAAAGAGGACTTTATAATAGAGTACTAGAAGACCCTATTAAAAAAATAAATATAATAGAAAAAGAAGAGGAAGAATTAAAGGGACAGTATGAAGTAGAGAAACCAGTGAGCTAAGGGCAAGATGAGGGAGGAGTCAAAGTGTTAAGCTAGGACCTCAAACTCAATTTTTATTTTATTTTTTCCTGAGGTCAGACAGATAATGCGAATGAGTAAATTGGGCTGATTGTAAGAAGAATGTGACTAGTGTTTCATTTATTTTTGTTTTGTTTTTAAATGAGCTTTCTTTCCTTGCATTTGATAGGGAAATAAACATTTCTTTTTGAAATAAACAATAGTAAAAGTGAAATGATTAAAGGTAATGTTCTCGGTCTCTGGAAAACAACAAAGAATGGTGTGGCAAACCAGCATTCATACTGGCCCTGGAAGAGAACCGGTGGTAGGCACCATTCAGCTCTGTCCAGTATTGAAACTATTTTTTAATGAGAAGCTGAAATCCAAATTTTAAGATAAATCTGAAATACTGACAACTCATTAAAAAAAAAATGTTTAAGTTAATGTGAGTACTCTCAAAGCCGTTATTGACTCCACCCCTACAGGTTGGGGATTGTGGCCTATAGCTACCAGACTGCATGCTTACTATTAAAAAGTTAAGCGGGCCGGGCACAGTGGCTCACAGCTGTAATCCCAGCACTTTCAGGGGCTGAGGCGGACGGATTGCCTGAGGTCAGGAGTTTGAGACCAGCCTGGCCAACATGGTGAAAGCCCATCTTGGCTAAAAATACAAAAAAAAATTAGCCAGGTATGGTGGCATGAGCCTGTAATCCCAGCTACTCTGGAGGCTGAGGCAGGGGAATTGCTTGAACCAGGGAGGAGGAGGTTGCAGTGAGATGAGATCGCACCACCCTACTCCAGCCTGTGCAACAGAGTGAGACTTTATCTCAAAAACAAAACAAAACAAACAAACAAGTTAAGCAGAAGGGAATAAAATGATACTGTAACTTAACCTCTAGCTATTCTCAAGGCCCGATGGGACCTGCTGCTTACTCTGCTCTTCTCCAGATAACTTTTCTATAGGTGAGTCTAGCACAAAGCTCTCCATCAGTTACAGTCATGCGTCACGTAGCAATAGTGATGTGTTCTGAGAAATGTGTCCTCAGGTGGCTTCGTCACTGTGCAAACATCCCACAGTGTACCTACACAAACCTAAATGGTGTAGCCTACTACACACCTAGGCTATATGGGATAGTCTATTGATCCTTGGCTACAAACCTGTATGGCATGTTACCGTACTAACTCTATAGGCAATTATAACACAGTGTTAAGTATTTGTGTACCTAAATACATCTAAAGATAGAAAAGGTACAGTTAAAATAAAGTATTATAATCTTATGGCGTTCTCTGTTGTATATGCGGTCTGTTGCTGACTGAAACGTAATATGATGCGTAACAGTACTTGATTTTCAAAAGGGTTTTAGGATTTTGCTTTGGTCTAAACTAATTTTTTAATGAGAGCCATACAGTGTTCAATTCTGGCTTATTTGTTGTCATCTATTTTCTAAGATCAAGCCTGTTCCAAGGAATAAGTCCTACAAACAGAGCTGGCTTCATGGGTATGGCATCACTGCAGTTGCAAAGGGTTCTGCACTCAGAAAGAATCCTTGTGTTTAGGGTTTAATAAAACTGTGAATGTTGTCTTAAAATTATTAATAATTTTATGTTTGTATGTGTTTTAGAAGGTTTGATGGGACGTGGATCATGAGCTGGGGCTTAGAGTCTTTGCTCACAGGTTGTCCTGCCTCCTTCTAACCTCCACCATCTCCCCACTTCCCCAGCTTGGGTTCTTGGTTGGCAATGCCCCACTCCCGCAAAGATATCACTGGCACTCTCCACTCCAGCAAGGGCCTGGACACAGGTATTAGGAGAGTTAGGGTATGCATATATATTACAGGGACCAAGTCATGGGGCTTTGCCCAAGGCACCTATAAGGCCCGATGATTGAGGGGTCCCAATATTAAATAGGAAATAAAAAATACCACAGCAATTCAAGAAAGAACACAGAAGAAAAAAAAAGTGAGTTTTGTTTTGTTTTGTCATTTTGCTTTTTGAACAATGTGTCCCATATTTTCATTTTATACTGGACTCTCAAAATAACGTAGCCAGCCTTGCTTCTCAGGGTATTTTATTAGTGCTTACCTACTCTTTCCTTTGCACTCCACAAACCTCTTCTTCTTTGCCTAAAACATGCAACATCAAAATAAATGGTCCAGCAAAACCTGACGGTCCTTTAAAATGTAGTTAAAAGAAACAGGAGGCAATTCTATTTAGAAGCAGCCTTACACTCTACCCCAAATCTGGAAAGTGTGAAGAGCAAATGCCAGCATAATAGCTATCATTCTTTGTTGTTAGCACACCTGCTTGTTCACTTTAGTTTTCTCACACATATAGTGCATATAAGACAGAGCTGTGATGTACTCAGACAGATCACATTCAAATTCTCATTCTGCCACTTGCTAAGTGATGACCTTGGGCAAGTTGCTTAACCTTCCTTAGCCAGCTTCACTCTTACAAAACAGTTTTAATAATGAATGTTCTCGCAGTGTTGTTCAGCTTGAATCGTGTTAAGATGAAACAAATATGTAGCATAATGCCTAGCATATAATACAAGCACATTCTTATGAAAACCTATATATATATATATATAAATGTTAATAATAATTTATGTTTTTAGTATTTTAATGCACACAGAGTTAACTCCTTTTTGTGTCAGAGAAAAACAAACCTTTAATTTAGCTGAAATGATTAGAAGTCATTATATAGCATTTCTAAGGTTGTGACTACTGAGTCTGCATTGGCCCATCAACTGTCATTGTGGGGAAGAGATGAGTGGGCTGAGTGCCTTGCAGTAGCAAGCTTAAAGTTAATTTATGGCCTTTGGAAGAAGTGAGCCCCAAGCACAATATTCAAGGTCTTTAATATATCAAAAGGCTTTTTTCTTAGATAACAAAAATCTCCTCCAGTTTTTTGATATGTACAATTTTAGTGTGCATGAAATGGAAGTCTATATTAGCCAACACTGCATGTTTTAATAGTGTTACAGAGGTGGCTAATGTCTATGATAATCAACAGTTAGCAAAAACATGAATTTGGATATTTCCACATTTATTACACACACATACAAAAACAGTATTTATGTAATCACAGAAGTTTAAAACACAATAAAATCAAATTCCAAATAAGCCATAATTTTTATCAGGGCACTTTTAAGTAATGTGTGTGAAAACATTGAGGGTATTCACAGATGATGCAACTAATTTGTTCAGTCTTAAAATGAAAACTCACAATTCAGGTAAGAGATATGGAGAAACAATTTTTGCAGAGACAAATTTAACTTGTATTAAAATTTTACTATCCTCATTTCAAAATCATGAAATCAACATATTTAGCGGTAAGTAACTCAATATGCTGCTTACTAAAAAATTGTGTCGAAGTCAGTTGGTCAGTGAAGTCTATGGATCCATTAAAAACACAGATAGCTATTGATTAACAGAAATCAGCAAAGACCTATAAGGTAGTTAACTAAAAGCAGAACAAAACACATTCTTACAAATGAGAAAAACTAGGAGAAGAATTTTAATTACTCTCTCACGAACTCATAAAAACAAACAAACAAATATGCAATCAGTAGAAAACAGATGTCTGGCCAGGCGCAGTGCCTCGCACCAGTTATCCCAGCACTTTGGGAGGCCGAGGCGGGCGGATCATGAAGTCAGGAGATCGAGACCATCCTGGCTAACACGGTGAAACCCTGTCTCTACTAAAAAGTACCAAAAAAAAAAAAAAAAAAAAAAAAAATTAGGCGGGCGTGATGGTGGGCACCTGTAGTCCCAGCTACTCGGGAGACTGAGGCAGGAGAATGGCATGAACTTGGGAGGTGGAGCTTGCAGTGAGCTGATATAGCGCCACTGCACTCCAGCCTGGGCGACAGAGCGATACTCTGTCAAAAAAAAGACAAAACAAACAAAACAAAAACAAACAAACAAACAAAACACCAGATGTTTGTCTGTGACTAGGTTAACTAAATTACATCTTAGCAAAGGAGTGAATATGATAAAATACCTAAGGTCTAAATACCAAGATATTTAGAAATAATTGTTTGGCTGGTGACAAATATTAGAATTAAATAGGAAAAACTTATGAATATCTAAAAAAAAATTCCAAATGATCTACAATGTCTATGGAAAGAGAACTAGTATCATGAAATGAGATACACAAATGTGAAACAATTTTAAATCATTGCTGAAACTATAGGGACCTAAGTAGTAGTTGGAATTAATTCCCATTGAAGTAACTAAATGAATTACTTCTGCTTCAATGAATTAAACTGAAATATATTTGCTCTAATTTAGGTTTGTGTCATTTCGTTCTGTATCAATGGAAATGGATAAGTGTTTCCTATATTTATTATTTCAGGAACCCAATAAATTCCCTGTCAACTTTCTCAAATGTTGTTTTTCATCTTTTGGCCCCATTCACTCTCCATCTTCTTATAGAGGTTATTTAAAAGCTTAGCACAATGTAATGGAGTTTGTAGGATGCTTTAATATCATATAATTGATTTGATAAAAATAGAGAGATGGAGGAGACAGAAGGGTAAGAGATAGGCTGAGCGTGGTGGCTCACGCCTGTAATCCCAGCATTTTGGGAGGCCCAGGCGGGCAGATCACGAGGTCAAGGAATCGAGACCATCCTAGCCAACATAGTGAACTGGAAAAAGCAAGTATGCTCACTCTGAACTCTCCTATTCAACATACTACTGGAAGTCCTAGCCCAGGCAATCAGGCAAGAGAAAAAAGTAAAAGTCATCCAAATAGGAAAAGAAGAAGTCGAACTATCTCTCTTTGCTGACAATGTGATTCTATACCAAGAAAACACTAATGACTCTATCACAAGACTTTTAGAACTGATGAAGGACTTCAGTAAAGTTTTAGGATACAAAGTCAATGTACAAAAATCGGTAGCATTTCTGCCAATAATCAGTAGCACTTCTGGCAAAAACCAGTAGCACTGCTGCCAATAGCATTTCACCAATAACATTCAAGTTGAAAGCCAAACCAAGAACACAATCCAATTTACAACAACCCCCAACATTAAAATACCTAAGAATACATTTAACTAAGGAGGTGAAAGATCTCTACATGGAGTACTACAAAACACTGCTGAAAGAAATCAGAGATCACTCAAACAAATGGAAAAACATTCCATGCTCATAAATTGGAAGAATCAGTATTGTTAAAATGGCCATACTGCCCAAAGGAATCTACAGATACAACACTATTCCCATCAAACTGCCAATGTCATTTTTCACAGAATTAGAAAAAGTTATTCTAAAATTCATATAGAACTGAAAAAAACAAGTCTGAATAGCCAAGCAAACCTTAAAAAAAATAAAAATAAAAAACAGAACAAAGCTAGAGGACTCATATTATACTACTTCAAACTATACTATAATGCCTCAGTATCAAAAACAGCATGAGCCTAGGCAACAGAGCAAGACTCGTCTCAAAAAACAACAAGAACAACAACAACAGCAACAACAACGACAACAACAACAAACCTAGGAAACAACATTTTGGACATCAGCCTTGGGAAATAATTTGTGATAAAATCCTCAAAAGCAATGTAGCAAAAACAAAAATTGACAAGCGGTACCTCATTAAACTAAAGAGACTGCACAGCAAAAGAAACTATTAACAGAGTATATAGTTTATACTATATATAAATAATGTAAAGAATGAGAGAAAATATTTGCAAACTATGCATCCAACAAAGGTCTAATATCCAGGTCTCTGAGTAAGTTAAACAATTCAACAAGCAGAAAGCAATTAATTCCATTAAAAGGTGGCTGACAGACATGAATGGAAATTTTTCAAAAGAATAAATACAAGCAGCCAAAAAACATATGGAAAAATGATCCACATTACTAATCATCACAGAAATGCAAATGAATACCGCAATGAGAGACACCATCTCACCAGTCAGAATGGCTATTACTAAAATGTCAAAAAAACAGCAATGCTGGTAAGGCTGCAGATAAAAGGGAATGCTTATACACTGTTGGTGGGGATGTAAATTAATTTAGTCACTATGGAAAGCAGTTTAAAGATTTCTCAAAGATCGTAAAACAGAACTACCATTCAGCACAGCAATCCAATTACTGGGTATATATCCAAAAGAAAATAAATCGTTTTACTAAAAGGGAACATGCACTCATATGTTCATCACAGCACTCTTCACAATAGCAAAGGCATGGAATCAATCTAGGTGTCCATCAATGGTGAACTGGATAAAGAAAATGTGGTACACGTACACCATGGGATACTACGCAACCATAAGAAAGAATTAGATCATGTTCTTTGTAGCAACATAGATGCAGCTGAAGGCCATTATCCTAAGTTAATTAATGCAGGTACAAAACAACAACAAAAAACCCACATTATAAGTGAAAGATAAACATGGAGTACCAATGGAATTAAAGATGGCAACAAGAGACACTGGGGACTATTGGTGGGGAGGGATGAAGAAAGCGGGGAAGGATGGGAAACTAACTATTGGGTACTATGCTCACTACTTGGGTGATGGAATCAATCACACCATAAACCTCAACATCACACAATTTACCCATGTAACAAGCCTGCCTACATACCACCGAATCTAAAATAAACATTGAAATTATATTATAAAAAGTGAGAAGCCCTAAGTCAAAAAAGTAATGAAATGAAGCAAAAAGTTTTAACTGAAAGATTTAAAAATTAGTGCAATGTTTAAAGCAAAATCAAAAAGGAATCAAGGAAAGAAGAAAGGACAGAAAAAAGAAAGGACAAAAGAGGAAGGAAGGAAGGAAGGAAGGAAGGAAGGAAGGAAGGAAGGAAGGAAGGAAGGAAGGAAGGAAGGAAGGAAGGAAGGAAGGAAGGAAGGAAGATTTAGAAAAACGTAAGTATACAAGAAGAAAAATAAAATAGTAATTAGCTCTATTTGAACAAATTTACATAAGGCTAATATCACATACTTTTAACTTTTATAGTCAATCTATTCACAAAAGATGTAAGACAGTATAGTTTCAGAAGAATACCTGAATATTATTAACAAAAAAAGAGCAAAAACGTTACTACAGATGGCAGAGGTTGTGTGTTAGAAGGGAAGAGAGAGGTGAAGGAAGATAGGAGATATAATGTTAAAAAAGAAAGCCAAAAAATAATATCATTAGTTGAAGAAATAAGAAATGCAGGTTTGGATTAAAAATAGGGATATACATGTCTGGGATGTGTATAAATTTCTGGTAAGAGAAAGGCAGGTATTCTCTAAAAACTGGTAAATAAATTAGATTCAACAATATTAACACATTATTGAGACATTTAAACATGTCAGAAAAAATATAAAAATACACAGGTTTAAAGAAGTAGTGTGTATTCTTTTGAATGTGAGATTGAGAATGGGAAGGATGTGTGATTGGGATGGTAGTTCTGACTTTGGGCATACTGTATGTAGATAACAAAGCAAACCTCTACTCTTTTGAGAAGTTAGGATATTTAGTCTGAGAAGTTTGAGTGTGGAGTATGAAGCAACTTTGGCTAAAAATACGGAAGGTTTTCTAATGAGTAACACTGGAATAAACCACTTTGTAAAAAAGTGAATTAATAAGATATTTAAGGAAAATTTAATGCATATAAGAGACATTATATTTGAGGTTCTATGGTCTAACATGCCTTTAGCAGAAGGATTTTCAAAGAAATGCTACTAGATGGCAAACTCAAGTTATTTTTTAAATATGATATTTTAACTGAGTTTTTGCAATGAGAAATCTCATAGTTATCCTTTTCTTTCTCCATGTTTATCTTGTGTTAAAATAATTCAGCTTTTAGAAATAAAGCAACAAATTTAACTTAAGGCAAAATAAGGCCTCATATTAAATTTTCATGGAAAATAATTTTGATGAAAACCTCTCAGATAAATCAAAGGAAAAAGAAACTAGAAGTACATGAACAAATTATAAAGTAGAAATTGGTCCTGTGAGGAGAGATTTATTTGGTTTAATTTTCTTTGGGTAATATAAAATATGTAATCTATTTTATGAAGTTTTTTTGTCATTTTTCATATTCAGTTTGAATTCACACCTGAAAGAACCAGATGAATGTTACTATTTCTTTTGAGCCTGAAATTTCTTTCCAACACTCCTCACAGAACTGAAACATTAATACTAAGCAGTACTGTCTATGCCTGAAGGAGCAGCCATCATGGAGCTGGGTGACACATCACTGCTCCCTGATGTCTGGCAATGTCTAAAATGCAAGCCAGCCCTCTGGAAGTGCTGGTGCTGGCACCTGTCAGCCCATTTCACTCTTCACAACAATTGTTGGAATTGGAACAGCCTTCCTCATATTGAGCCCAATTCTAGACCACATAAATAAAGTATATGGCTTTTCCTTAAAATATTATGTCTTTTTTTGTAGGGTGAATATTTTTTGTACCTTAAACTTACTGTATAGTTGGCTTCCAGATCTAAGTCACCAACAAAAAAGTCCTGACTGTATTATACTATGTTGTATGATGTTGTTTTAATTATATTATATTATATTTATTATATTATATGTAAAGTAAAATACATCCCCTCTCAGTATTCACCCAACCATCCTAATGGCACATCTTTAAGTGGCACAAACTTTCACTGTTTAATTATTTAGGATCATCCCAGGTTTGTTATTAATGGTTTTTAGGCTGCTGTTCTTTATCACTTTCAAAAGGTGAGCCTTCCAGTTTTATCTCTGACTTTTACCTATATGGTCTTATACCTCAGTCATTAAGTGTTAGTGATCAAGACATGTTTTTAAAGTCTATGCTTTTTCCCACTCTTCTTATTTTGCCAGGGATTTCAACGTCTATCACCCAAGCTCTATTTCTCAAGATGTGACAAACACCTAACTACCCTCCTATAAGACTCAGGTAAAACATTTCCTGTGAGAACACGTTTTCTGACAAACCACAGGTAACTACTTACTCCTTTCTACTCCTACTGAAGCCCATAATCATGTCTATGAAGGAATAACTTATTACAAGAGGCTCCTAGATGACTTCCTATTTCCTCTATACACCAAATCATACATAATTTCATAATCTCTTCCCATTGCTTTTAGGATAAAACTCTAAAGATTTAACACATTTAGCGTGAAATATAAGGCTCTTCATGATGTGATCCCAGACTGCTTCTTTAGATGTATTGATATCCCACATACATGCATAAGAAATCTCTCTCATGTCACCCCAGCAACCCATCCCATTTCCACGTAGTCCATCAAAGAGGCAGTGAATAATTCCTTCAGGTAATTCAGATCTAAGTTTAAATACCTTACTATATTTATTGGTGCATTTATTGACTCCTGTATAAAATGATCTACCCAATCACTCATATCCTGGTTTTATATCACTTAGCATTTATTTCTGTCAAGAACAGTAATGCTTGTTTGCATTTCTCTCTTCCATTAAAAAGCAAGTGGAATGACACTAGGGATGTTGTCTCATTTTCTGCTGAATTCCTAACACTTAAAATGTTAGTTTTTTTTTTTTTTTTTAAGTGAGGAATGAATGAATGCTGGCTTCATGAAAAATGAAGTTTCTTTTCAAGTTACCTAGGAAACATTGTATTAGCATCTTGCATTTCCCCCTTTTCACATCAAGTATCTGAAAGTTGAAACAGGCTGCATTATTACCTCTCCCAAAGTGCCCAATATTTTAGGATTCAATAAATGATAAATTTTTAAAAAATTCACTATAATTTGAAAAGAAGAAATGAAATTTTAATTGTCATAAATTAGTAAGAAAATAAATTCATGATGTACTGAATGAATTCAGTTTTACAGAGAAACTGTTCCATGGTTCTTATTGTTTTTCCTTTGGAATACTGTAAACTTCAAGGAAGGACAGACTGGTATCTGCAGTTCTGCCTTGGGAGCCTCTGACCCAGCCCATACTTCCTGATACTACAAGATCTCCTTCATCACATCTACCTCTAAATCCACTTCTCTTGTATTTCTTTTTTTACTCTCAGTTTGGTGAAGGAAACTAATCTGATAATCCTGTCTGAGAAAAAAAAAAAATATATTGATATCTGATAATGGCTTAATTCATCTTTTACAAAGGTTTGTATGTTTAAACCCAACAGCCAGTAGTCCAAAGGAATGATGAAATAATTTAATCTTTTGATTGTAATTCCCAGTAGGGAAGTTGTTATCTTTCTTTCAGCTCCTTGAGTGAAACTATATAAAAAGATGTTCTGCACAAAGGTGATCTAGATTACCAAAGAGGGGCATTTTCTTTTAATATTATTAGTTTATTAAGAAAATATTTTTTCATGGTAAAAATAGTAATAGTAGTAATAATAATAATAATGAGAATTAAAATTTATTGAGAATTTGCCATGTACCAAACATTGTGCCAAATGCTTTTCAAACAGCATCTCATTTCACCATCATAAATGTACTATAGAAAATCACTTTTATCCCAAATTTACAGGTAGAAAATGAGACTTCAATAGGTTAAGTAGCATGGTCAAAGTCTCACTGCTGGTCAGTGGCGGGGTTGGGATTTACATTATGATCTGTATAATTCCAAAAATCATGATTTTCTATAGCCTCTCAAGAAAACCCACACGGTTTTAAAATTGGGTTATGTCTTATCTGTCATTAAACCCTAGGCATGAATCCCTTACTAATAACCTTGAGTGGTGACAAAGCCTTTTCTTTCTGAAAATGCAAAACTAAGTGACATCATAAAGTAGCAACTTACTTTTTTATCCAGCTTTAATTGTTACCACATCATTTTTCTTAATGGATCAAAATCTACCAACTATATAATTTGTACTATTTAATTCCATTCTTGATCCTAAACAATTAAGCTAGGAAAAAATAAAAAAGTACCCTTAAAAAGCTTCTAATTTCATATTTTAAAGATGTATGGAAATATTTTAATAGATAGAAAAAACTAGATAAATCTTAAAACCATCTTTATACATTTTTAAAGTCACTATACTTTTTAAAAATTAAAGATGTTAACGTATCAATTTTTCAAACTTTCAAATTTATTACCCAACATTCTTTAAAATCTACGTGCGAAAAATTATTTTAAAAATTTGACAAGAGAAAAAAGACATGATATGAGAATTCTTTAGATAAAAGACCACTTCAGTTACATTAGCAAATATTTTGATTTAACATGTCTGCTAAAGTGTAGCATTCACATCCTTGTATTTCTATCTCTTTATTTTGATTTAATTTGAGATATGTTATGACATAAAATAGATCATTTACACTTGGATGAAGATATAAGAAACCTCTTTTATTTTCTAGAGTAAACAAAACTTTTCAGTTGATTTCTACTGAGTTTCAAGAAGTGTTTTGATAGTTTGGGATTTATTTATTGTTTTAATTTTAAGAGCTAATGAGAAAACTAAGACATGGCATTGAAAACAATACAAGCTGAATGCTTTTAAAATGCTGAAAATGGCCATTAGAAAATATATTTATTCAAATACCACTATGTTCTTTTTTAAAAATGTCATCAAGTTTTACTTTTTTAAAAATCAGAGAGCTGATTACATGTTTCATTCTAAACCATTGGTTTAGCTATTGAACTAACTTTGGTTACTATTACTTTTTTAGACTTATAATCTTAACAGCTTTGTTTCTTTCCTTATTTTTCTAAAAGAATGAAGCCAATATTATATTAATTTATTGTTTAGAAAAAAAATATAGAGATTTCTTAATTTTTTTAATTTAAGGCATCTGCTGGTAGAGCTGTCATTGTTCTTAATTCATTGAAAATGGTCAACGGGAAGGCCATTTTAGTTGCTTTGACTTGATAACACAAACTATTTTCCCTAAATATTACCTTCTAGCATTTTTACAAGTCCAATAATGTGTTCATATATGAGTCATAAAGCATACATTTTTAGATTGCAAAATTATACTAGCATGAGACAAGGTACTTTAGATTTGGATTGTGAAAATATCAGTTTTAAATTTATAGTAATACTCGCTTCAGTTTCTGTATACATTGTCAAGTTTATTGCAGGAAATGGGGAGGAGTTAATTTTATATTTTATTCATTATTCAAATAATTATTAAGATGTTTATAAACTCATCACAAGCATTGCTCATTTTTATTGGCTTTCAATCCGTGTTTAAAATCCTATTGTAAAACTCTGCAACACATGAAGTTTGATAGAGAATGTAAGTTTAGTGGAATTTGAAAGATTTCACAAAGCCCACAGAAATACTCTCTTGCAAGATTTTTTTTTTTTTAATGTTAACTATATAATGCTCTTTAGTGATATACTGCTGCTGGCAAAAATTATATATATATAATTTTTATATTTCTCATTGCAAATCTAAATAAATACATATATTATTCAAGTTTTCTATACAAATTTAGTATTCAGTTAATATCACATGAATCTCTCTAAAGTTACAAGAAATCAGAGTAAATTATTATAATCACCCATATTTTAATATTCAACTTGCTTTCTGTATCAGTGGTTAATATGGTAAAGTTTTAATATATTTCATCTTTCTTTCCTAAAATAATTTAATATCCCTATTTTAAAGGGATGGTAATATGAAAAGAACCACAATAGTTATTTAGGATCGTAAAATAAGATATTTTTCAATATGCAGAAGGCAAAGAAAAACACTAAGTATGTAAAAAGATGATAATACAGTTATATAATTTAAGGAAAATACAATATCCAAATCTCATAGGTGTTCTGTTTCAAAAAATTACTTAACGGAAATTCGGAGGAGTAAAACAACATAACTACCGTAGTAAATACATACATATACAAAAATAGAATAAATATAAAATATATCTTATTTTTGTATATTTACTAATACAAATTGTTTTAAAATAGCATTATAGATTTATGCTTCATACCTTCTCATTGAAACATTTTCCAATAAAATTGTTGATGCTTCCAACAATTCCTCTCATAGTAATTTGATATTTAAAATCAAGAACTCTCTAAAGCTACTAAATCTTTGCCACTAGCCTAAATGAGGCAATATTCTTCTATTCCCATGAATTATTCAGGTTTATAAAATGGTGAAATCAGATGACAAAATACTGTATTTTAATATGGACTATGTATTCTTTTTTGTTTGTTTGTTTGTTTTGAGACGGAGTCTTGCTCTGTGCCCCAGGCTGGAGTGCAGTGGCGCGATCTCCGCTCACTGCAAGCTCCGCCCCCCGGGTTCACGCCATTCTCCTGCCTCAGCCTCCCGAGTAGCTGGGACTACAGGCGCCCGCCACCACGCCCGGCTAGTTTTTTTGTATTTTTTTAGTAGAGACGGGGTTTCACGGTGTTAGCCAGGATGGTCTCGATCTCCTGACCTTGTGATCCGCCCGCCTCGGCCTCCCAAACTGCTGGGATTACAGGCGGACTATGTATTCTTACATAAGCCATTACAAATCAAAAGAAAACTGGAAGTAAAAATGAAGCTTCAATTAGTTGTTTTATTTTCTTTAAATTGATTACCAGAAGCAGAATTTCTTTATTTTTAATTAAATTCAGCAATGTTAATTAAGTATACCGTCACAAACTAATTTATCTTAACTAGTAAGTAAAATCTCCATAGTTAAAAACAATAGCAGTTTTTTCTTCTATGGTTATATATTGCACTTTTGTTTTAGTTATCCATTTTACACATTTAGGCAGATTCTCATGGGTGGCAAAAGAGTGGTAGATAGCACTGTTTAATGCATCCTCATAAAAAGCAAATACGTATTATGTTGTATTAGGGACCACAAATGAGCTTGGTTTTATTTCATGTTTTGTGTGTATAACTTCCATAATCTTATATTCTTTTAATTATTTTTGTGCATTTTGGTTACTTATTGATTAAATATATTGTACATTAATTTTATTTTATTTTGTTTGATTTTGATATATTTATTATTGCTTTTAATGAATTTAATAGTAGATTTTATTGCTAAACATGTTATTTAAATCCAGGAGTAATTAGAGCGTATTTCTTTTTTTTTTTTTTTTTTTTTTTTTGAGACGGAGTCTGGCTCTGTCGCCCAGGCTGGAGTGCAGTGGCCAGATCTCAGCTCACTGCAAGCTCCGCCTCCCGGGTTTAAGCCATTCTCCTGCCTCAGCCTCCGGAGTAGCTGGGACTACAGGCGCCCGCCACCTCGCCCGGCTAGTTTTTTGTACTTTTTAGTAGAGAAGGGGTTTCACCGTGTTAGCCAGGATGGTCTCGATCTCCTGACCTCGTGATCCGCCCGTCTCGGCCTCCCAAAGTGCTGGGATTACAGGCTTGAGCCACCGCGCCCGGCCAGAGCGTATTTCTTATGTGCCACTTTTTAAAGTGTAAATTCTAGAGGGAAAATATAACAGTAATTGGTAATTGTACCATTTAGAATATTATAATTTTGTATTAGCAGGTAAAGCAATGAGGATATAGATGCTTTGACAATTAATCTGCAGAGAAATAAGAGGTTTTTTTTTTTTTTTTTTTTTTTTTTTTTCTGCTTGTGCAAAGCAAATTACAAAAACAATCAATATTTCTTTTCCAGAAGCATTTGCTCTCTGCCCCAGATTTATGTTGGAATGTTTATTTGGTTTGTATCATTCTCAAGAGATGTGGCTTAATAGAAGTACTTGGATAACAGTCTTAGAAATCTAATGACAATTGTTTGATTTTCCCAAATGACCACTTCCTAACGATTATTATTGAGCCTTGCAATGTTAAAATGACATGTTCAGTTTTAGATGAGCATTTACAAATTATTTCAGCTATTCTGTTACTTGCTATAAAATAAATGTTAATTTTTTGACCTATGTTAGATGTTCAGAAGCGGTCAATTGTTTTAATATAAATGTTGCATTGTTCACCTATGCTTCACACAGGGATGAACAACAATTTGAAGCTACTAGATCAATTCTATGCATGTTATTTGCAGTAAGTAGACATTAAAGTACAGACCTTTTTTTTTAGATTGGATTGTCTCTTGATATAATTTAATTCACAGTAATTACTAATACTGAAGATTATAAAAAGTTTTGTCCTCCATGTAAACATGTATTGATACTTTCCCAGATTTTTCCACATTAAGTTCTCATTAATCATTGTATATTCCAGCAGCATACCAAAAAATTAATAATTTATTTAGAACTTAGTAGAGCTACACTATGTAGAGTGAAAAACAAAACAAAACCTTACCCCAATTCACAAATAAGTATACAATATTATATTGGCACATTTCTAATTTTGCAATAAAAAAGGATTACAGTTCAATTCTGACTTGACTACTTTGTTCTGTGCATGAGCAAATCCAAAGATCTCTATAGCTTACTATCTGTAAGGTGGGTAAAAGAGATGTAGCATTAAAACAATAAAAATAGTGCCTGAGGCTGGGCACAGTGGCTCACCCCTGTAATCTCTGCACTTTGGGAGTCTGAGGCAGGTGGATTGCTTAAGTCCAGGAGTTTGAGACCAGCCTGGGCAACATGGCAAAGCCCTATCTCTACAAAAAATACAAAAATTAGCCTGGTCTGCTGGTGCAGCCTGTCTCAGCTACCCGAGAGGCTGAAGAGGGAGGATCACTTGACCCCAGGAGGTCGAGGCTACAAAGAGCAGTGACCATGCCACTGCACTCTTGCCTGGGCAACAGACGGAGACCCTGTCTCCAAAAAGAAAAAAATAGTAATAATGCTTGACACAGGGCTCCCTATACAGTCATTTTTATTTTATTACTGTTACATTCTCCATGTCAAAATGGCGTGGTTAATATTGATTGCATGGGCTTTGAAGTTAGAAAGACCATCTTGACTCTGCTAACTATGTAACCATGAGCAAATTATATTTTTGAGCTGAGCTTGCCTATTATTTAGCATAAGAATAATATTTTATTTTACATAATATTGTTGGAGGAATACGTGAGATAAAATAAATATATTTTATATTAAGCAATCAACAAATATTTGTTTTATTTTTTACCCCATCACTCAACTGAAGAAAAAAATATGAGATCTAATGTACAGCTTGGTGATTGTAGTTAATAATGTAGTGTACACTTACAATTTGCTAAGAGGGTAGATCTGCAGTATTCTCATCACGCGCACACACACACACACACACACACACACACACGGTAATTATGTAAGGTGATTTATATGTTAATTAGCTTGATTGTGTTGTTTATTTCACAATGTATACCTATATCAGAACATCACAGTGTACACCATTAATGTGTACAATTTTATTTATCGATTATACCTCAGTAAAGGTGAAAAAAGAAAAAAAAATGAATTACAAAGTGAAATAAAGGATTATAAGCACTTAAATCTACTAAGCTTTTTAATAAAATGGTAACATTTTTATTCCAGAAAAGGTAGATGAAATTATTGAAGAGTAAATAACTAGTTTAGATTCTAAATACATGTGGATCATATTTTATGTCACAAAAGGGAAATTTTGTGTTTGTAAAACAAATGTATCTAATCACTTATAAAATCAAGAAAACCACTTGAGCTTTTACATTTGTCAAAGTGTGCATTGTACCATTTTCTATTTCATCCAAAGAAAAATGTGAACAATCAGAAATGAAAGCAGTTAATAAATAACTAAAGGCAAAATATTTTAACTAACAAAAGTCACTTTAAAGGAGCCTTACTCCACTCTTTAAACAATAACAAAAATAAGGCACTAAGCTAGTTAAGAAGGATGATTCAGACAATTGGCAATTTGTATTTTGAAGTCAGGAAACCTTTTATATGACCGCTTGAAATAGCAGAACTCTAGTCAGATGGCTCATCCACCCTTTCTAAAACTTTTTGCTAAAATGACTAGAACCATATCTTTATAATTATGTATGTGCTCAAGATAATAGACATGTAAGCACGAATGAAAAAAAAAAAAAAAAAACTGTAAAATATGCTTTTACCATTATCTTATTATCCTATTTTTCATTTATCTGTCTTTTTATTTTATTTCCCAGGAACTGCCCTCATTTATCCCCCAGCACTATATTATGGTCCTGTGATAAGCCATATTGGAGCTGAGGCAAAAGGAAAAATTAGTAACATTTATCTCGTGTTTGTTTTAAAATTTCTTTTGTTACTTTTGGATTTTTTAATTTTTTATTTTCATTGTGTTATATTAAAATATTATTTATTTGGATTGCTGAGTTGATTGATGCATACTCAAACTTTCACTCAAAGTGAGTGCCTCACTTGTTTCAGTCTAGTCACCACCCTGCTAACTATTGTTTGGTTTGTACACTTTCTGGGTACAAAGCTGGGTAAACCTGGTGGTGTTTGAAAACTTGTGATTTATGAGTTTGCTTGTTAATGCAAACCAAGAACATGACATCTACTGTAGTGGAATTGAAATTATATAAATCAAATTTGTTTAAGTGGAAACAAATTGGAGAAAATTGAGATAAAAAGAAAATAAAATTTCAAAACTGACTAAAACCCTGATTAATATATTTAAAGATACAAAATTATATTTTTACCAAGAAGGAAATTCCACCTACGAAAAAAATTGAATATGCAGAGAACTGACAGGAGTTCTTGGTTTTCAGTGAATCTGTTTGTTTGTTTTCTCTACCCTACTCCATCTTTTATAACCTGCACAAAAGATATCTTTGCTGCAAGTTCCTGAGACTTTGAGGAATTCCATAGCATGGGATCAATGATACTATTTCTTATCTTTCCTTACTGACAGCTTAAGGTTTACTTTTTTTCAAACGTTTATTGTTTACCTCTAGTCCAGAAACTTCCCAGCTAGCAAAATGTTGTTGCATTGTTCTCGACCTCCAACTACCCATTTTGACAGTTTGTGTCTTGAAATAAAAACAAAATACTCTCCAGGGTCATTTTATTGGAGTTCAAGGATGGAAAGTAGATGTAAGTGTTCAATGTGCCACATTTACCTTAAATTTAACTTTTTAAATGTTTAATGTATTGATAAGATCCTATGACTTTTTCAGTCAAAGAAATACAATGAAATGTAATGAGTCAAAATTGCTACAGTGAGATTCAAGATATTCAAGATATATAAATGTATTCATTTTTAACAGAAGTTTAAAAGCATCTACTATGTGCCAAGCTCTAATAATACTCTTTATTGAACATACAATCTTTTGCAGAAAATAGACATATAAACTGCATATAAACTGGCATTTTCTATAGATTAATTTTTTTATGTTGGAGAAAAATTTAAAGTTGCTACAGTTAAAAGTAGGGGAGTTTGAGTATGGCTCTGTAGTTCAGAGAAGTCTTTCAGAAAAGCCTATACCTAATACCTAAGCTGACTCATTACAGAAATAGGAACTAAGTAGTAAAAGAGCGATGGAGAATGTAAAGATACTATTTCAGCTAAATATAATAGCAATTCATGTGAAATTCTGTGTGAGTGAGAGAACAACAATGAGAGAAGCCTCAAAGTGTTCATTTAGCATATTAAGGCTCAGAATAAAAGTCAAGAAGAAATAAAAATTGTGATGATACTTCCTTGAAAGGATAAGTCACCTGTTCCTAACTTTATAAAGTTAAAAGCATCTTTACTGAATAGCACTACAAATTGACAATAGAAGGGTAAACAAGATTTAAATGGAGGAATTTACTAATTGACTTCCAAACAGTATGACAAATCTATAAATTGTGGGTTTAAGAAAAGTATAATATGTAATATATACTACTAGTATATAGTAGTATAGTATTATTAGCAAAGTATACTAATATTCATTTACTATTAGTATAGTATATATTATATATTGTATTCTTAAATATTAGTTCAGTATATATACTAATGTTAGTATATATAATATCTACTCTACAAATATTAGTATAGTATATATTATATATTATATTCTTCTTAAATAAATGTATATTAGTATATATTAAGTTTGTATAATATATTATACAATTATTGTATTATATATTATATATTAACATATATTAGTATTATATATTAGTATAGTATATATTATATATTATACTCTTCTCAAATAACTATATAGTATTATATACATTACATATAATATATACTATACTAATATATGCTATACTATATACTATACAAATATATATTATATACTATACTACTCTTCTTATAGGTTTTTAAAAATATTCTTATTGATAATATATGTACTCAATATGCAAGAAACCTAAAATTATGCAACTCATGAAATAAACATGAAAAACCAATGCCAAAAATATTCTGTTTTATCTTCTGTGGACCTGATATTAAGATACAATAATGTGTTAGAAAAAACACTGGGGGCATGAGTCAATTCTTGACTTTTCATTAAGATACTCAGGTTAGGATTTTGTCAAAGCTTTTTAATAAAGTCATATGACCTTCTATACCAGTGGGCATATTTCAGTTCCTTAAACGTATTATTATGGAAAAAACAATCAACCAAAGGAATTTGCAGCAAGTAGAACTGTTTTAAACGTCTTGATTTTCAGAAAGTAAAAGTATATTTCCACCTAGGTGTTAAGTGTTTTGCTTCCGTGATTTATTTATAAAATCAAACAAAACAAAATGGCTAAGAGTTCATATTTCTGAAGGTATTAACAGTGTTTTAATTGCCACCTTCCTGGTGCACTGCTAAGAATAGAATTTGAACATAGTTGTTTTCTTCCAAGAAATTGTCATGGATATTTCATTATCTATGCATTCATGATTAACCCTTCATTGGTCCCATTTAAACAATTAATAGAATAGAGATTTTGACATATACTTTTAAAATAACTAAATGGTACAAGAATCATAATGTAAGGCACTCAAAATAATTGTATCTACATTGGGAGTACACATGCAAGGACATGGACAAACAGTTGTATTTTCTTCTGTCTATATAACCATAGAAGTAAGTCTATTCTCTCAAAAGGATATTTTGGTATTAGTTTTAGCATGAATTATATTTACTCATGCTATTCTCTTCTCACTTTTCCATTATACAAGTAAACAGTCATTTACTCTTGAAAATATCCTATTCATAGAACAGTGCCACTCAAATTGAAATCATACCTTTTTTTCCAAGCTAGAAGAAAACACAAAGAAAGATTCCATTTCCCACTGTGAATATGAGCATTTTTATAGCTGAGAAAAATAATGGAGATTAGGCACTTGGTTAAGGATATTATTATGATGATCGTTTCTCTTTTTCCATCATCATTACATTTTTAATACTTCCAGTCACTTAAGTTGTAGATATATTCACAGGACCTTATTCATGAGTATCAGTAGTTTGTTGAGCAAAGAACTTTGATATTCTAGACCTTAACAATACTTGTATTTTGGGACAGTCAGATTTTCACATAATTTTTTCATGTATAAAATGGCCCATTGAACACCAATGTGCTTATTAGCTGTAAATTCCTATCCATGGATTTTAATTATTTACTCAAGTCTTAAACTCTCTCCTTTAAATGTGTATCATTTTTTTATCTTGTAAAACAGAACATTCAATCCAACAGCAACAGAATACACATTCTTCTAAAGCACACATAGAACATTCCCCATGATAGATCAAATGCTAGGTCACAAAGAAAGGCTTAAAAAAATTAAGAAGATTGAAAATATTTCAAGTATCTATTCCAACCACAATAAAATGAAACTAGAAATCAATAACAGAAAGAAAATGGTAAAATTCATATACATGGAAATTAAATAACACATTATTGAACAACCACTGGGTCAAATAAGAAATCAAAAAGGAAAAAAAAAATCTGAGACAAATGAAAATGAAAATATAACATACCAAATCTTATGGGATGCAGTAAAGTGGTACTCAGGAGGAAGTTTTTAGTGATAAAGATCTACATTAAGAAAAAAAGAAAGATCTCAAATAAACAGCCTAATATTACATGTCAAGAAACTTAAAAAGGACATACTAAGCCCAAATTTGGCAGAAGGAAAGAAATAATAAATATTAGGACATAATAAAAAATAAAATACAAAAACAATAGAAAAAACCTGAAACTAAGAGTCACTAATTTAGAAAGGCTGACAAAACTCACAAACCATTACCTTAACTAAGAAAAAAGAGAGAAGACTCAAGTAAATAAAGTCAGAAATGAAAAATGAGGTATTATAACTGCTGACAAATATTTCAAATAACCATAAGGAACTATTATGACTATTTATGTGCCAATAAGTTGGACAACAAAGAATGGATGAATTCCTAGAAACATACAACCTACCAAGATGGAATCAGAAAGAATGAGGAAGCCCGAACAGATGGATAACAAATAAGGAGACATAATCTCTAATTAAGTCTCCCAACAACAACAGCAACAACAAAAGCCTGGGACTAGATGGCTTCACAAGTTAATTCTTCTAAAAATGTAAAGAAAAATTAATAACAATAATTCTTCACCTCTTTCAAAAAATAGAAAAAGAGGGAAGACTTCCTAAATGATTTTATGAAGCCAGCATCAGCCTGATACCAGGGCTATAAAAAGACACTTAAAGAAAAATATAGGGCAGTATACCTGATTAAATGAATGCAAAAATTCAATTCAATATACAGATGAAATAGATGCAAAATTTCAATTCACATTTCTGATGAATTGGATGCCAAAATCCTAAGCAACATATTAGCAAGATGAATTTAAGTGCATATTAAAAGGATCACATTCCGAGCCCAAGGGGGCTTTATATCTGGGACACAAGGATGGTTCAACGTAAGAAAATCAATTAACCTTATCACACAAAGAAAAGGAAAGTTAAAATCAGATGATCACCTCAATAGCTACCAAGATAGCATTTGATAATATTCAACACCCTTTCATGCTAAAAACTCTCAACAAATCAGGCATAAAAGAACTTACCTCCGAAAGTAAAGGTCATATGTGAAAAGCACACAATTACCTTTGTACTCAGTGGTAAAAGGCAAAAACAAATTTTCTAATATTTGTAACTAGGTAAGGATGCTTAGTCTCATCACTTCTATTTATGATAGTACTAGAAGTCCTACCCAGAGCCATTTAGAAAAGATGAAGAAATAAGAAATAGCAAGATTGTAAGGAAACTATAAAATTTATTTTTGTAGATGACAATTATTTGCAGAAAACATCCAAACATGTTAAAATTAATAAACAAATTCAGTAAAACGGAATTAATATTGCTTCATCATTAATAAATTCAGTAAAGCTGTTATTTGTCTATAGCCATGAAATTAAATTAAAACATTTTTAATCTTTTTAAACATTAAAAATTAATTTCATGGCTGTAGACAAATATCAAACCACCCAAAAGTAAATCAAGAAAATAATCACATTTATTACAGCAACAAAAAGAGTAAAACACTTAGGAATACCTTTAACCATGGAGGTGAAAGACTTAACTATTGAAAATTGTCAAACATTGGTGAAGGAAGCAGCTGATTACACAAATACATGCAATGGTATCTCATGTTCTTGGATGGAAATAATTAATAGTGTGAAAATGTCTGTAGTACCTAAAATAATCTGCAGATCCAATGTAATCCCTATCAAGATCTCTGTGATAATTTTCATTGAAATATAAAAATAATTTTAAAATGTGAATGGAACCACAAATACACCAAATAGCCAAGGCCATTTTGAGCAAGAACAATGTTGGAAGCATCAAAATTTCTGATTTCAAAACATTACTAAACTAAATTATTTAAAACAACATAGCACTGGCATAAAAACAGACATACAGACAAACAGAATAAAATAGATAGCTTAAAAATAAACTCATGCATGTATAGTCAATCATTTGGCAACAATGCCAAGAATACGTAATGGGGAAAAAAATAGTCTTTTCAATAAATAATTCTGGGAAAATTGGATATCCACATTAAAAGAAATAAAATAGACTGTCATTTTATAAAATCCACAGAAGCCAACTCCAAATGAATTAAAGACTTAAATGTAAAAGCTACAACTGTAAACCTCCTAAAAGAAAACATAGGGAAAAGCTTCTTGACATTAGCCCTGGCAATGATTTCATGGATAAAACCTCCACAATCACAGGTAACACAAACACAAATAGAAAAATGGGATTACATCAAAATTTGTGAGATTCACATTATGAAGACTACAAATTGCTTCAACGAGAAATAATATAAGACAAATTAAAGGAGAGGCATATCATCTTCACAAATGAGAAGACTTGATGTTTCTTAACATCTTATCTTTGATTTGTTAGCTTTAATGCAATTTTAATCAAAATGTTATAAGAACTTAAAGCAACTCATAAGCTGACTTTAAAATAAAATAGAAAGGGCCAGGCGTAGTGGCTCACACCTGTAATCTCAGCAGTTTGGGAAGCCAAGGTGGACATATCATGAGGTCAGGAGTTCAAGACCCAGCCTGGCCAACATGGTGAAACTCCATCTCTACTAAAAATACAAAAATTAGCTGAGGGTGGTTGTGGGTGTCTGTAATCTCAGCTGCTTGGGAGGCTGAGGCAGGAGAATCACTTGAATCCAGGAGGCAGAGGTTGCAGTGAGCTGAGATCATGCCATTGCACTCCAGCCTGGGCAACAGAGCAAGACTCCATCTCAATAAATAAATAAATAAATAAATAAATAAATAAATAAAATTAAATAAAATAGAACAAGATCTAGAGTAGTAAAAATAATCTTGAAAGTGAACACAATTGTTAGAGTTATATAACCTCATTCCAAAACTTGCTCTAATGCAACAAAAATAATGGAAAAATTTGGCCGGGCTTGGTGGCTCATGCCTGTAATCCCAGCACTTTAGGATTTACTTTCTATGCTTCTAAGATGAGAGATGGTTCAGCGGACATAGTTACATTCCAGCAGAATCCAGACGCCTTAAGCTAGTATTAGTCTTCCACAATCTTGTCCTAATCTACTTTAATATGTAACTTTTATCCATAGCAGCTGTCAAACATAATATTTTCTATCCTTCTACATTTAGTTGACATGGCTGCCAAAATAAGCAACTAATTCTTACTAAACACTTTCTTCATACCTTTTCCTGATTCCATTTCCTATGCCAAGAATCCCTTAGTTTTCTTCAAAACTTAGGTTCAAATCGACATCAGCAATGTACTTTTGCTGCTTCCCTCAGCTGAAAATGAAGTCTCATTCTTTTTATTACTATAAACTTTATAATATACTCTCACAATAAGTAATGCTTAATACCTCTTAATGAATAATGACATTTTAAACTTTCACTTTATAGTTAAAGCTCCACTGCATTTTTAAGTATATATTAAATTTCCCTACTATGTATCATTTCCATGGTGTTAGAGTTAAAAATTTACAATGGTAAATCCCCTGCAGATCTCTGCACAGTTTCATACATAGTTAACCCTCAACAAATACTTGTAAAATAAATGAATGGATGCTTTTAATAATAATAGGTGTTTGTGTATTTCTTTAAACTATTTCAAAAGATATCCACAGAAATTTTCATAATTTATCCTAGACAATACTAGTTATGTATTCCATGTGATAGGACACAGGAAATGCTACCTCCAAATATAGAATTATTGTAGACTGAGTATTTTAAGCTGAAGGAAATTAAGAAAACCATAGAAGCTGAAAGATCTCTCTGACCTTCTCCTGTCCCTTCTTTTGAGGACCCTAATGTGATATGCACTTACTAATATCTATAGGGTAGGAATGTTACACAGAGAGGCCAAAAAGAATCTGAACAAACAGGCCTTGCCAAGTTACTCCCCAGTTTATTGCCACTAGTACATACCATTTTTATCAAATTATTCTTTTATATAATTGTCCATTCTTCATTCCAACCCATGGATAAAAATACATTTTTCACCATTTCCCTGGGTCTTTATTGCTGAAGCCTCCTATGTCATGTAAAACTCTGGAAAAATAAATTTGTTATACTTTTCTCTTGTTAATCTGTCAAGCAGTGCCAGCCAGAAATCTTGAGACCAATGAGAAAAATATATTGGCATGTATATGGCATTTAATATCTAATAAGTTTTTAGTAGCTTTTGTTGTCTACTGAGGTATGATGCTTACTAAATTCTCTATTTAAAAAGTCTATCTGTAAATATTTTGTTAAATAAACCTGTGATTATATAACTTTTGGATCTGTGTGATGGTCTTATTTATAGAATTATCTGGTTTTCATTATCTGATTTCATTCAGTCAACAAAATGTTTTGATTACTTATTATATTACAGGCACTATGCTGGGCACTGTATATAACATTTAAGTTTTACGGGAGAGATATACAAATAAACGATAAATAATTATATATTTTTAAATACTTAATAATTATGGCAAGTGTCATGAAGTGAAAGAATTCTATGAGAGATAATGGCTAGACTGAAATGTTAGAAAAGGCCTTTCCAAAGAGATCTTCAAATTACTTCAGCAAAGTCTGAGAAATAGGGAGCTATCATATAGCAATTAATATCCCTATATATGTGTATATATGTTAGCAGTGGTGAATCCATGTGGGTCTGGGGCAATCTCAACTCTGGTCTTCTTAGAAGAAAGAATTCGACCTAGGGGCAAAAGGCAGAGTGAGAGGCCAAGGCAAGTTTTAGAGCAGGGGTGAAAGTTCATTAAAAGTTATAGAGAAGGAAGGTAAGGAATGAAAGGAAGTAAAGTACACTTGGAAGAGGACCAAGCAGGCAACTTGAGAGATTCAAGCGCGTGGCTTGAGCTTTGACTTGGCATTTTGTACATTGGCATGCGTCCAAGCGGTTGCATCCCTTCTCCCTTGATTCTTCCCTTGGGGTGGGCTGTCTGCGTGCACAGTGGCTTGCCAGCACTTGGGAAGGGTTGCATGAGCAGTGTATTTACTGAAGTTATACGCATGTACAATTGTGACATTTTCCCCTTACTAGTTGAATGTTTAAACTCCACCATTTTGCTCCTTAGTGACTTGAGGCATTTTTCCCTTCCCAGTTGAGTATTCCTAGAGGAAGCTCATATACCTGTTAAACTATACCATTCTGCCTCTTAGTGTGCATGCTTGAGTACATTTACTCAACTTCTGAGATCTTATTGGGAAGCTGCTGATCACCAGTTTCTGGTGTTTCTATCTATTGGGAGACTGCTTTTCCCTGGCATGGACTGCGACCAATAATTCTTTTAGAGAGACAGTTTAACAACTGCCTGATCATAACCTGATCATCGCCTGGCATTGCTGGTGGTTGGTGGGGAGGGGCCTCTCCTGCCTTGCTCATGTCTGCCTGACTTACCTAATGTAACATGTAGAGCAGAGGAAAATTTACGAAAGATAGAGAGAACTATTTAAAAGTACCACTACAATCTGAGCAGCAAAATGTTTGTGAAATCTTTTAAACGTCTCTAACAAATACAACCTAATAGATTGTATATTTATAATGGTATTTATAAAAAGACATAAAAAATTAAAGTGTATGGATTTTTTATGCTCTATAGAAAACAAAATTTTAGGATGGAAAGAGCAGGGCAGAAATATGCCTAAGTATATGTACCTTGCAGATGGTATAATAGTATTTTTTTCATATTTTATGATCTAGTTTTCTTTCTTTACCTTTTTTTCCTTCAGAGAGATGTTTACCAGAAGATTTTGAAGTTCTAAAATAATTTTATTAAAAATATTGATTTCACCCTCCTGTTTATTAGAAAGCCTTACAAGATTTTAAGGTCACAGTCTTAATTTAAGGATTGGGAGAGGTGAAGAATATCTCATTTAATTATGGTGAATTATGCATGAAAGATCTAATAGGTTCCCTACAGTAATGCCCTAATTATGCTTTAATTCATCAATAAGAAAATTCTTGTTTATGTTGAATGTTCCACATTTAAACAACTGGGACAAAATTAAAAGATTATACCATGTAAATGCAGCATAAAGTCATCATTTGTATCTACTTGAAAGAGTCGTCTTTGCTACTTCATGAAATGATCGCATTTGTTTTAGATTGCAATACAGAATATAATGAACAATTTTAAATTAAAAAAATAGAAAAAAATCAGTTTATGTTGCTCATTTACCCACAGTAAAGACTTTTGTCATAGCATGCTAAAAATACTTTAGAAAGATTTTACTGATTGCTTTAATTTAACTGCCACTTTGCCATTTATTGGCTTAATTTTGCACAGAATGAAGCACACTTAAAACTCAAGGAAAGATATTAGGTTTTAGTTTTACACAGTCCATCATGAAAATAATAAAATGAAGAAAGGATTTTTTTTTTCTTTTTTTAGTATTTGCCAAGTATTTCTCAAAAAAAAAAAAAAGCCCCAAATCTCTCAAGTCACTCAAGACAATCTAAACACACACAAAAAGCATATTTTCCTTTTATATTCCTCTCAAATTCAAACCAATATCTATCTCATTTTACAAGGCATGCCATTGTCTTTCAAAATATATGAAGTAATCAGTAAAATTTCCACAGTAAAAAGCCATATGGTAATTGGGAAAAATCTTTATTTTTTAAAGGTTTTTGTTTGTTGGTTGGTTTGGTGAGACTTGCTTCAAAGCAGCTCTGCATTTTTTCAGTATAAATTAATGAGCTTAAGTAAATATCCTTTTGTTTAAATAAATAAAGGAGCCATGAAAGTACATTTATCAAGATCTAGGTCATTAAATTGAAACATATCTATAACTACTTAATTATCTGAATAAATGACTGTGCTAAAAGAGGACAGGTTGATTAACATTTTTTTGTTACAAACACTTGCATATTAAGTGATAGTCAAGTTTTTGTGAATCCTTTTGCTATTCAAATGTTTCAAGGGATCGTCTAACATATGTTCAAGTTACCAGCAGAAAAAGGCTATATGAATCAAGCATACATCATCCAATAGCATGAGTCTTACGACCCCTGAATGTGACCTGCTCCCAGAGGAAACCAATTTAATGCTCTATCGCACACAGAGTAGTATGTATGAATCACAAAGCCTCCTGATAAATTAATGACAGGTACACCTGAACAGGATTCCTTCTAAGTCACTTATCTGCAGCCAGGAAAGCTTGTTTCACCCTCACTTTCAAAGATAAAGCCACATGGCATGTTTCCTTGGCAGATTCTCACAAAGCAAACAGCCCCCATTAGCATTATTGGGGAAAAACATTCCCCTTATTATTTCAGGTACTGTGACAGCAAATGGTATAAAGTGAAAACTATCTGCCAGTTGAAAATTCATCATTTACCCATCTCTCTCAATTATCAGGCCTTATGTCTTCTCTAACCTTCACAGGCTCTGTGCCTCTTGCTCTTTTACTTTTATTTTTGAAAGTTCTGCTATCCCAGAGTCGTAGCCATGGCAGGGTTCAAGAACAAAACATCAGGCTATCAAAGACAACTTATCAGAGGCCAAACAGTGAGAAGAGATGTCCACCATTAGCAAGTAGCCGAAAGACACATCGATGACAGAGCAAAGAAAAGTGCACTAAGCTTCACCATTAACTGATAGCTTATTCCATTTGGAAAATCCAGGAGAAAAACTGAGATAATAAATATATGTCCTAAGTATTTAGGCATATTAGTCACAGAGATTTTAAAATTACATTAAAAAAAAAAGGCATGGAAAATGTTTATTTGTGAGGGATCTTATTTACACACTTTATCAACCATAAATACATCGGAATATCAAAACCTTGGAAAACATTGGAATATATAGCATAGTAAATGGTAGTTATATAGCATAGTAAAATTCAGTAACACAAATCAACAGGACTCACGTTTTAGTTTCTATAGAGATAGCCTTTCTCACGCAGAATCAGGGCTGTGCTTCCAGGGTGAGTCTGTGTTAAATTAAAATGACAAAAATCTTAGTTTCTCATTCCAGTGTCACTTAGAATGCATGCAAATAAACTCCCAGTTAGTCAAGGGGAAAAAAATTGCATTAAAGAGTACTGATTTGTAAATTTGGTCTTTTCAAATGTAGATGATGTTTACCCCTCTCTCTCCCCCAATATCTTTGCAAAATTTCAGCCCAATGAACTCATTACTGTAAAAACTTAACTAAGACTATGGTCAGTTAATGAAATTCAAGTCTGGGATTAAGCTCCATAAACACACAAAATGGCTGGGCATCTGGAATTGGGAGAGACATGGATGATGCTGGAAAGAAAAAGAAATAAGCCATATAATTTAGAGAATGTACAATATGATCAATTTAGCTAAATTATCTGTTGTCCTATACATGAGGTGGTTCACAGTACCCTAAATGTGTAAGAAATAAAAGCAAAATGCTTTGAAAATATTACCAATACCATATCCAATGACACTTTGTGGGATGTAAATATAGCTACTAAATTTACCTTCTTTGAAATTACACAGGTTTAATTAGACTGGATATATTTTCTTTATAGCCACAATAATTTAAACA
This sequence comes from Papio anubis, assembly GCF_008728515.1. Lineage (NCBI taxonomy): Eukaryota > Metazoa > Chordata > Mammalia > Primates > Cercopithecidae > Papio > Papio anubis. Next base: position 80,702,635 of record NC_044984.1, read on the forward strand.
ACATTAAACACCATTCAAAATATGAAAGAACTTCAGTTAGTAGGCAATAAAAATTATTATTTCTGGTCTATCTAGCTACTATGTTATAGTGTTACTTGATTTGTGGTGTACTTCAAAGTCATCAGTAATTTCTTAGAAGTTTTAGCAAATGCAGAACTAAGATGTTCAATTAAAACACTAAACTCTACCTGTGAACCTCCATAGTATAATAATGTTATTTTATTTTTTATGAGTTAGAAAAATATAAAAATGTATTCAGAAAATTTCATTTGAATATTTAAAATTTTAAATCCTATGCATTATTCCCCAGTTTATTTAAATTATATAAATGCATAGTCATAATAGTTTTTCCATTATTATATGTCAAGAGTTTTATAATGTATTATGCAATGTTTTTGAATTTTCTGGTTAACTATCCATCAACTCAACAAATATAGATCTAGAACAGGAGGCCCTTAACATTCCCTCTGCTTGACTGAACTATAGATAGGTTTCTTTCTGACTCTAGGCCCCTAACCTCTTTTTCCTAGAGCATTTATTTTACAACACTTGTTATTGTATTATTTTTCTACCCCTTTGAGATGTAAATCTTCTCTCTGCACCTTGCTAGTTTTACAACCTAGTAAAGTCTTTCTCTAGGATCTGGGGATACATCCCTTTGAAATGTAAACATAAAGAAAAATAATGACCTGATCTCCCAGTCTCTATGGGAGAGTATAAGCCTAACTTAGACGAGCAATATTAGCAAACACAGATGGCCGAATAACATTGGCAAATCTCCTCACTAATATCCTCTGGTAGAGTGGTTTCTTGGGGTTGGTTCCAGGAACCTCATAGATACCAAAATTTGTAGATGCTCAAGTCCCTTAAAAATCATCTCTAGATTGAGGAGAGTCAAAACTACCTGGTGACCATCCAAAGGCAAAACTCTTTATCTGAGGAATTCAGAAGTAATTATACTATTATTTAAAGCCCACATCTTGTTCCAGGTTTCTTTGCAAAAAACATATAGTAACTAGAATTTCTATACATCTCTGGAATACATGCCTATCAAAACTCATTGTGCAGCCCTTGCTGACATTAAGGCACCAAAATGTCTACAAATGTAATCATTTATCATGACCTACATGGCTAATATGGTCCAAAATACCTTTAACCTCCCATTTTAAGGTCCATAAATACCTTTAAAGAAAAATCCGCTGTGGTGTGCTCACTCCTCTCTTGCTGAAGCTTCCCACTGCACTCTTCTGCAGTGTACTTTCTTTCTAATAAAACCTTCCTTTTGTAAACCTATACTGGTGTTGATAAATTCTTACCAACCCTTGAGTCAACCACTTTCCGATGCCTGGACTTTACCACCTCCCTGGCATAGATTGCTTAATACAATGTAAGTGTTATGTAAATAGTTGCTATCTTGTATTGTCTTTTTTTTTAATTTGTATTATTTTTATTGTTGTATTGTTACTGTTTTTTGTTTCCCAAGTATTTTTGATTCACAGTTGGTTGAATCCCATGGATGAGGAACCTGCAGATACAGAGAGACAATTATACTTTCCACTAGTTCATCTAAGCTCTGAACAATTCTACCACCTTGTGTTTCAGTAGAGTTCAGTTCAATATTTCTCCTTCTTTGCAATAAATCTTGAATACGCTACGAATCTTATAAATCTTCATTGCCTGTTTAACTCTAAGTGCAATTTTTCTTTCACATTCTCAGATGTCTATTATGTGCCAGCAGGCACTCTGGTAATTCAGTGCTTACAAGTTAGACACTGTATGCCTTGATAATACTTACAATCCAGTGGAAGACTGAGACAAATAATTTGATATTTAAAGGAGAGTGTCTGGGAAAACAGAAGGGAGGTGCCTGATAAAAGAGGAACAGAGAATAAAAACTATAATAGAAGAAATATCATCAAAGCTAGTCACTTCATGGTATTATCCAGGCAATTTGCAGTAGGGCAAACACTCCAGGAGGACATCCAGCACATGTGAAAACCTAGAAAGAAGATGAACATTGCAGTATGAAGACAAGAAAAATCAGAATGGCTACAGTGTATTCATGAAATGGGAGGGGTGTCAGGAAATGAGGCTAAAACAAAATAAGAGAAAGATAGGGAAGGCACTTATTTTTAAATATTTAATATTTGTATACGAGTTCAGTTTTATTTTAATCAATGGATTAATTAGCAAGACAATATAACTTAATATTCACTGCCAAGGGCTTTGGTGTCAGACTAACAGGTTTTGAAATTTGACTCTATCTCTCATAAGTTGTGTAGCATTAGGCAAGTTGTCTAACCTCTCTAAACTTCAGCTTTTTCATTTCATACATAAGGATAATGCTTGAAGTTTTATGTGGATTAAAGGGAATTGTACCTAAAATATTAACGTAAGTCTTGGTACACAGAAAATGATCCATGATGATGATGATGTGGTGATGACAATAGAAACCAATCTGTGATACTGATAATGAAGTACACATACCATATACCAGGTCCTGGGAGTTATGAAGTGTCTGAAGAAAACAGAAATTGCTGGAGTGTTTTTAAAATGGAAATGTACTATCTAATTTACATTTTTGAAATAAAATTCTGATGTTTTTAAAGTTGAGAAGTGGCTGGGCATGGTGGCTCATGTCTTTAATCTTAGCACTTTGAGAGTACGAGGAAGGTGGATTGCTTGAGTCTAGGAGTTCAAGACCATCCTGGGCAACATGGTGAAACCCTGCCTCCACAAAAGTGTAAAAATTAGCCAGTTGTGGTAGTCCCAGGTACTTGAGAGGCTAAGGCAGGAGAATCATTTGAGTCCAGGAGACAGTGGTGATTGCAGTGAGCTGAGATAGTGCCATTGTGCTCCAGTCTGGACAACAGGAATGAAATCCTGCCTCAAAAAAAAAAAAAAAAAAAAAAAAAAAAAAAAAAAAAAAAAAAAAAAAAAAAAAAAAAAAAAAAAAAAAAAAAAAAAAAAAAAAAAAAAAAAAAAAAAAAAAAAAAAAAAAAATTGGGAAGTGAATGCTGTAATTCAGACAAGATACAATAATGGTGTGAGAACAGGTAGTAGAAGCTAAAACTTTGAGTAAATATTTGCAGATACATTAACTAAAAGTCGATATGTACTGAAATGATGGGTTTATAATAGAATGGCCTAATAATAGGATCAATGTACTTCTGCTTTTTAACTGTTGTCTCAATGTAATTATTAATAGCAGAGCCTTCTACTTATAAAAGTATCTTTGTTTGGATGATGATCTACATTGTAGAAGTCTTTGTAGGAATCAGTTCATATGTTTTATAAGAGAGTTGTTTAATCGAGCCAATCAATCGAGTGGATGACATCTTCAAAATATAATATAGCAACAATCATAAGACAAAGAGCTTTCAGGACCATGTTATAACCGCCCAATGGATTCACCTTGCCTGCAGCCTAGACAGATCTGATTTACCAAGACAGGGGAATTGCAATAAAGAAAGAGTAATTCATGCAGAGCCCACTGGGAGGGATACTAGAGTTTTATTATTACTCAGATCAGTCCACCCGAACATTCAGGGAGCAGAGTTTTTAAGGACAACTTAGTGGGTGGGGATAAGCCAGCAAACTGGGAGTGCTGATTGGTCAGAGATGAAATCATAGGGAGTCAAAGCAATCTCTTCATGCTGAGTCAGTTCCTGGGTGGGGGCTACAAGATCACATGGGCCTGTTTATCAATCTGGGTAGTCCCAGTTGATCCATTAAGTGCAGGGTCTGCCAAATATCTCAAGCACTGATCTTGGGAGCAGTTTAGGGAGGGTCAGAATCTTTTAGCTGCGTGACTCCTAAAACATAATTTCTAATCTTCTGGCTAATTTCTTAGTCTTACAAAAGCTGTTGAGTTCCACAGTAAGGAGGAGGTTTATTCTGGGAAAGAGTTGTTATTATCTTTGTTTTAAATTATAAACTATAAACTAAATGCCTCCCAAAGTTAGTTCAGCCTATGCCGAGTAATGAACAAGGACAGCCTGGAGGTTAGTAGAAAGCTGGAGTTGGTTAGGTTAGATCCGCTTCACTTTGTCAGTCATAATTTTGCAAAGGCAGTTTCAGTGGCTGACACCTTTAATCCCATCACTTTGGGAGGTCCAGGTAGCTGGATCACTTGAGTTCAGGAGTTTGAGACCAGCCTGGCCCACATGGTGAAACTCCATCTCTACAAAAATACAAAAATTAGCCAGGCTTGGTGGCACACACCTGTAGTCCCAGCTACTCAGGAAGCTGAGGCATGAGAATCACTTGAACGCAGGTGGCAGAGGTTGCAGTGAGCTGAGATAGCGCCACTGCGCTCCAGGCTGGGTGACAGAGTGAGAGTCCATCTCAAAAAAAAAAAAAAAAAAAGAGAGAGAGAGAGAGAGAGAGAAAGAGCTATTTTTTATTTGAGCACATTTATCTGTCAGATGCTGCTTTTTGCTGATAACATGCATTATATAATTTAATGCTGAAAAAGACCCTATTAAGCACGTGTTATTGTTATCCCTATTGTACAGATGAGAAAATTGGAGCACAAAGAGGTTAAACAATCTGTTCAAGTTACATAGTAAATGAAGGGACATGTATCCAAACCAGAGCATCTGCCTCCAGAGCCTGTGCATTTAACTCCTATGCAAGAAGTGCCAGAATAGAGTAGTTTTAAGACCAGGCAATGCTCATATAGGTCTACTATTATCTAAGAAGATAGTAAAGAATCAGATGAAGAGCTGTGGGCAATAATAGAATAAACTATTTCAGCAAGGTAGAAAGCACAAAGACAATGATATCAGAGTAACTTCAACTAGGAAATATTTCAGATAGATTTTAAAGAATGAAAAGAATATTTGTCTCCTTAAAAGGTCTACTTCAAATGAAAATTTATAAAGATACATGTTTTTCCTTTATTATTCCAAGCAAATGTGATCACTCAGTCTTCTAAATGTCTTTGTATTAAACATATATAAAAATATGTTTTCTTACCACAGACAGATCTGAGATCAGCAACATTCTGAGAGACTTCTGTACACTTACATTATTTATACGAAAATTTACAATTCAAACTATTTATCTTAGCCTCTCTGATTAATATTCTATCCTATAGCATATACCCACACATCTACACATGCACACACACACAAAGACACACAGAGCAAATTTTAGTATCCAAGATACTCTTGCCACAATAGTTTTTCTTTTCCTCAAACACGCCAAACTTTGGCCTTTTTCCTTTATCTGTTTAATCTTTTTCAAATCTTAGATTGTCAGCTCTTTTCTGATGTTTCCTCTAGGCTACGGTACATAGAACAGCACTTTGGTTTTATTTTTTAAAATCTTCTGGGGACAAAGCCTTTCTCTACATATTGCAACTTATCCGCTCTGTTTCCTGTAAAGACTCTGTCCCCATTTGAACATTGAATATATTAATAACTGAGTAGATAAGTTTGGTTTAATTCTGAAGTTCTTGTCAACTAATATAAGTTACAATCTCCAGATTAGCCTTTATAAATAACAGAAGCGTTCATTTTGCTTCATGTGCTTTTATTCTTTATCTCAGTCAGATATTAAGTAAATCATCTTAAAGAACATAATATAATTTATATCTTCAAATTACTTCCATAATTTTTATACACAATGTCTGACACTCAGAAATAATCAAGTAAAAGGGAAGTCAAGGCTTGATTAAATACCAAGAGAAAAATAAAATAACCAGGGAAATTAGAAAATGTTTTGTATCAAATGAATGAAAATAAAGCTGAGTTTTAAAAATGTTTAGCTTGAAAGCCTATATTCAACAAAAAGAATGATTTAAAATAACCAAAGCAGACACATTAAGAAACTAACAAAGAAAGGCTGATCTAATTTCCAAGCAAGAAAATACAAGGAAACCATAGAAATTCTACAGAAAAATAATAAAATAGAAACAGAAAAATAAAAATGTAGCAAAATCAATTAAAGCTAAAGTTGACTCACTTTTCAGATAAAAACTTTGATAAATTTTGGTTAAACTGGCAAACAGAAAAGACAGAAGACACAAATTTTAAGAATCCAAATGAAAGGATATCATTATTGATGACTCTTTGGAAATAATACAGGTTATAAAGACACTGTGGCTTGGAATTAGAAGACCTACACAGTGGAATAACCAAACAGAAGAATCCTGGGATCCTCATACAGTGAACATGATAGTGTGTATATACTGGAGAGACATAAAGGAGTTCAGAAGAGGCTTTACAAGAAAACTTTGAGGTTAATCTCTCACCTTACGGCCCAAGTTTAACCTGGTTGATTTTAAGTTCTTTAACAAGAAGTTTCCAAAATATTTAAAAGGACTTATAAAAGTAAATATTGGGGAATGGCCAAGATCGCTGACTGTAAGCAGCTAGTGCTTGTGGCTCTCACAGAGAGGAGCAAAAGGGGCAAGTAAATACAACACTTTCAACTGAAACACCCATGTACTCACATTGACATTAATCATAGAAACAACTTGATGCACAGAGAATGAAGCAGAGCAAGACAAGACAATGGCCCACTTGGCAGCAACATGGAATCAGAGGATCCTCCCTAGCCCAGGGAAGCCATGAGTGAATGAACAACCCCAGGAAACTACACTTCTCCCACAGATATGTGCTACCCTAGAGTCAAAAGATCTCCTTGTGAACCCACTCCACCAGGGCCTTCAATCTTCAGTCTGTCAGACAGAGCTACATGGAGTCTCAGCAAAGGAGCTGCTTAGGTGTGCATGGAGACCCTGGAGCCTTAGATACTTTGACTTTCTGGCAAAAGTAGCTGCTGCTCTAGCAAAGTGGGAGGTTAAACTCCTGTACATACCTTCAGGCAAGAGGCTGAATCCAGGGGGCTGAGCAGCAACAGCCCATAGACTGCATTTCCAGAGCACTTCACAAGATTAGACCCACTTGCTTAAAATTACAGTCAGCTACCAGTAGCAGCATTGCACTCACCTAAGAAGGAGCTCCGAGAAGGAGAGTCAGGCTCCCATCTTTGCTGTTCAGGCGACTTTGCCATTCCAGCCTTCAGGCTTTGGAGAGTCTGAGCTGACCCAGGGCAGATGGGATTCCTCCAGACAGCACAGCTGCTCTACCAAAATGTGGCCAGAATGCTGCTTCAAGCAGGCACCCAATCCTGGGCAGGACCTCCCAGTCAAGGCCTTCACACCCACCTGAGCTCTCTAGCCATCAGAGATCTGAATTCTCCTAGGACGGCACTCCTAGAGGAGAAGTTAGGTCACCGTCTTTGCTGTCTGGGTGACAACCATTCGAGCTTTTGAGCATTGGAGTGTCTAAGGTGACAAAGGACTGAAGTGGATCCTCAGTGCAGCAGAGCAGATCTACCAAAATATGGCCAGACTGCTTTTTTTAACTGAGTCCCTATCTTGTTCCTTCTCTCTGGGTGGAACTTCTCAACTGGGGTCTCCAACTGATGCCTATAGGCACTATTCACAATAGCAAAGACTTGGAATCGACCCAAATGTCCATCAGTGACAGACTGGATTAAGAAAATGTGGCACATATACACCATGGAATACTATGCAGCCATAAAAAAGGATGAGTTTGTGTCCTTTGTAGGGACATGGATGCAGCTGGAAACCATCATTCTCAGCAAACTATCGCAAGAACAGAAAACCAAACACTGCATGTTCTCATTCATAGGTGGGAACTGAACAAGGAGATCACTTGGACTTGGGAAGGGGAACATCATACACCGGGGCCTATCATGGGGAGGGGGGAGGGAGGAGGGATTGCACTGGGAGTTATACCTGACGTAAATGACGAGTTGATGGGTGCTGACGAGTCGATGGGTGCAGCACACCAACATGGCACAAGTATACATATGTAACAAACCTGCACGTTATGCACATATACCCTAGAATTTAAAGTATAATAATAAAAAAATAAAAAATAAATTAAATAAAAATAGGGAAAGCCACAGAGTCCCTGACTGGAAGAGACAGGGATGCTCTCGAGTGGCTTGGGGGTGGGGTTCAAGGGCTTGTCAGTTATGAAGCCTTCCCTATTACAAACAGGAACGAACAAACCATAAACCAATCAACAAACGAAAAAGGCACTTCTATGTGTTTGCGACGAATCACACACACACCCAGGGAGTCCAGCTTTGGGGGTTGATGCATGCTCCAGCCAAGGTAAAGCAATAGCTGCTATTGAGGATCCGTGGATAATTATTAATGGATGGGGGCTTCCTGTGGCGGAGCTAGAGGCTGGGCTCGGGATCTCTCCACCTCCCCTCACCTGCTTGAGCCAGCTTTGCTTCCTGGAATCCTAACTGCTGTCAACCACTTTCCTCTCTGCCCTCCCGAACCCTGCCTTCCATTCCAGTCACGTTTTCCAGTCCTAGAAATTCACTTTTCTGTCTTCTAGGCCAGGCCCCTCTGATACCAAGGAACAAACTGTAGTTGCTTTGCCCTGAGCTCACCTGCTTAATCTGCCTCCCTGCCCCAACCTGCCTTGCTATTCCTGTTTCTTTTTCAAACCCAGCTCTTGCTCAATCCCTACACCTGTGCTAGTAACGGCTTACGTAGGTGAACTAGCATCCTGCTCCCAGCTCCCTTCTTCTCATTAAAAGAAGGTGGGGAAGAAGACAGACTTGATTCGGTAACTGTAATTTTATATATATTATAAATGATCATAACATGCAGTATTATTATAAATTTCAAAATAAAACCAGCGTTGAAGTTTTTCTGTGCATTGATAAACACAATTAGTATTTTGGTAAGCAGTCTTCCGGATATCTTTATCCCCTGCCCTCTTCACCCTACTTCTTCTCCACCCACAAAGACACTCATGCCTTTCTGTATCTCAAATGGGATTATACTATATACCATGTTCTTTGATTTTTTAAATTTAGAAACTTCAATTATCTCCTCCTTAATGTATGTTTTCTTTTATGTTCAACAATGTGCCTTGTTTTCCTTTCATATTAGTAAATTTAGAATCAAATCAGTATTTTATAATTGCATGGGATGACACCTTAACTTATTTAAACATACTCCATTTACAGATATTTTATTCACTTTCAATTAATTTTGTTAATAGTGCTCTACTATTTTACATTATTACTAGTAATATAATAAAAATATGAGAAACAAAAAAAAAAAAAAAGAAAATGTACCTACACCCCATGGAATATTATGCTGCCATAAAAAAGAATGAGATCCATGAATTCCTCCTTTTTTATGGCAGAATAGTATTCCATGGTATATATGTGCCACATTTTCTTTATCCAGTCTATCATTGATGGGCATTTGGGTTGGTTCAAAGTCTTTACTATTGTGAACAGTGCTGCAATGTTTAGGTTTTTAATCCATCATAGTTGATATCTGTATATGATGAGAGATAATGATCTAGTTTCATTCAGGTATATGGTAATCCAGTTTTCTCAGTACCATTTACTGAGAGTGTATCTATGTTATTGATGACCTTGTGGAAGATCAGTTCATTGTAAATACGTGGATTTACTTTGGGGTTCTCTATTCTGTTCAATTGGACCGTGTGTCTATTTTTGTATCAACACCATGCTGCTTTAGTTATAATAGCCTTGTAATACAGATTGAAATTAGGCAGTGTGATGCCTGCAACTTTATTCCTTTTGCTCAGGATTGCTTTGGCTGCTTTGATTCTTTTTTGGTTCTATATGAATTTTAGGACTTTTTTTTTAATCCCTTGGAAAATTACATTGATATTTTGATAGATATTTGAGTCTGTAGATTGCTTTTGTTCATATGGTTATGTTAGCTCATTTTTCTGATCCATGAGCATGGGATGTATTTGCATTTATTTGTGTCTTTTTACACTTCTTCCTTCAGTGATTTGTAGTTTTCCTTGCAGAGACTGATTACCTCTTTGGTTTAATTTATTCCTTGGTATTGTTTGTAGCTATTTTAATGGGGTTGCCCTCTTGATTTCTTTTTTGTCTGTTTCCTTATCCATTATTGGTGTTTAGAAACACTAATGATTTTTGCATGTTGATTTTGTATCTTACAGCCTTACTGGATTTGGTTATCATTTCTAAGAGGCTTTTTGGAGGGTTTTTCTAAATAGAAGCTAATATTGTCTGCAGAGAGGGACAATTTGGCTCCCTCTTTTCCAGTTACAATGCCTTTAATTATTTTCACTAGCCTGGCTAGCACTTTCAGTACTATGTTAAATAGGAGTGGTGAAAGTGGGCATCCTTTTCTTGTTCCAGATCTCGGAAAAAAGGCTATCAACTTTTCCTTATTTGGGATGATATTAACTGTGGATTTGTCCAATATGGACTTTATTATTTTGAGGTATGTTCCTTCTTTTCCTACTTTGTTGAGAGTTTTTATCAATAGGAAATGTTGAATATTTTCAAGTGCTTGTTCTGTGTCTATTGAGACGGTCATAGAAATTTTGTTCTTCATTCTGTTGATGTGCTGTGTCACATTTATTGATTGCATTTTGAGCCATCCTTGCATCTCTGGGCTAAATCTCATTTGATCAAACCAACCGTTGAATTTGATTTGCTAGTATTTTGTTGGGGATCTTTGCATCTATATTCTTCAGGGATGGCCTGTAGTTTTCTTTGGTTGTGCCCTTTTCTGGTTTTGGTATCAGGATAATGCTGATCTCATAGAATGAGTTAGAGAAAATTTTTTCCCATTTTAAATTGTTTGACCAGTTTCAGGAGGATTTGTGTTAGTTCTTCTTTTCTTCATTGACCCTGTAGTCATTCAGGAGCATGTTGCTTAATTTCTGTGTATTTGTATACTTTCCAAAGTTCTTGTTGGTATTAATTTCCAGTTTTATTCCATTTTCGTCTGAGAAGATAATTGATATTATTTTGATTTTTAAAAATCTATTGAGACTTGCTTTATGGTCTAACATATGGTTTACCCTGGAGAATGTTCTATGTGCTGATAAGAAGGTGTATTCTGCAGTTATTGAATAAAGTGTTTTGTAAATGTCTGTTAGGTTCATTTGACCTAAAGTCCTGTTTAAATCTAGTGTTTCTTTGTTAATTTTGTGTCTATATAATCTGTTGAATGCTGTGAATAGGGTGGTGAAGTTTGCCACTATTATTGTATCGGAATTTATCTCTCTATTTAGATCTAGTACAATTTGTTTTATTAATCTAACGTCTTTAGTGTTGGGTGCATATATATTGAGAGTTGTTATATCCTCTTTCTGGATTGATGCTTTATCATTGTATAATGACTCCCCCCTTTTTATTACTGTTTTTGATTTAGAATCTGATTTTTTTCTGATAAATATATAGCTACTCCTGATTGTTTTTGGTTTTTATTTGTGTGGAGTATGTTTATTATAGTGTTCCTTTGAAGGCATTACATTTTCCTGCTTTTTCATGTTTCCTGTGTCCTTATATTGATATCTGTGCATCTAGCATAACTGTCATTTCTTCTACTTTTTTTTTTTTTTTTTTTCATTTGTTTTCGTAGGAGAGGACATTTTCCTGAAGTTGTATCTATAGTGTTGGTTGGGTAGAGCACATCAGCTTTGATTCCAGGTACATGTAGTAGGGTAGTATCTGCATGATTTCTTGAGCTGTAAACAGTGTCTGTGGTGACTGCAATTTCCTTAGTGGCTTTGGTGCAGTTTTTAGTGGAGGCTGTCCTGAAGTTTTACTAGGGACTGAGATGCTAGGTGGGCCGATGTTTGAGCCCCAGTGGTGGCAGCAGTGGGCAGGACTGGCACTAGTGCCAGTGGGTCTAGGTAGGCCAATTATTGGGCCTTCAGGTAACTTGTTCAGATGCCAGTAGTGTCAAGGGTAGGATGGGTTGTTGGGTAGGCTCTTGGACCCCTGGGTGGACGACATGAACTATGGCAATGCCAGTGGCTGGATAACACTCTGGGTCCTAAACAGTGCTTGCTGGTAGTGGTGAGGGCTGTGATTGTTGGTTGGGATAGTCTCCATGCCTGCATATGGTACATGCAAATAGGCACCAGCTGTAGCGGTAGCTGCAGGGTGGGTGGGATTAACCTCAGGCCCCCAGGAAGAGTGCTTAGATGCCAATGGTGGTGGACTTTGCTGGGCAATCCCTAGGCTTTAGGGCTGTGCACTCTGACATGGAGAGAGTAGCAAAGAAGCCTGGTAGGCTTGTCCTCAGAGCCCTCTGTGGTGTGTGCATGCACCAGCTATGGTATACAGAGGCAGTATGATCCCCAGGCTTCTGGAAAGATGCTTGGGTGGGAGGTGGTAGGAGCTGCACAGTGGCCCTGCCACTGAGAAGGTTCGGGTTGCCTTCATTGCCTGCAAACTTGGCTGGCTGGTTGGAAATGGGTGCCATGCTTACATTTTAGCTTCAGAGTTGCTTACTAGCTAGATTCAGTGGTTTTAACCTGTGCCTTGCTCACTTGCACCTCAGGTCCATCTGTGGCAGCCCATGACTGACTCATGCTTCAGCTGTTGAGCACCAGGGCAGGGCATAATCTGTTGTGGGTTGGGTTCAAAAATGGTGCCTTGCTGTAGCATCTTAGGTCTCAGTATGTGCAAGTGACCCAGCACAAGCTCTCTCTATGAAACAGCACCCTTGCAGAGTTTCCTGGCAGTCCCACTTCCTGCAAGGGAAAAACTAGAATCTTCATGCATCGCTGATGGCAATGTAAAAGGGTACTGCCATTAAAAAAAAACATTTTGGCAGTTACAAAAATATTAAACACAAATTTAGCGCATGACTGTCAAATTCACTCCTTGATATCTACTCAAGAGAAATAAAACCTAGGTCATCTAAAGATTCCTATGTGAATGTTCATAGCGGCACTATTTCTAATAGCTACATACTGGGAAAAATCCAAATGTTCATTCCTTGTTAAATGAATGAAAAAAAGTGCTATAGTCATACAATAAAATAATGTTCAGCAGTAAAGAGCAACAAACTGCTAATACATGTTACAATATGGATGTACCTCAAAAACATTATGCTAAATGTATTAATCCAGATGGAATTGACTACATATTTTTGATTCAATTTACATAAAATATCTAGGAATGCCAAATGTTTTAAGACAGGAGGCAGCTTAGGGCTGAGAGTGAGAGTGAGGATTTGCAGCAGAAAATGACCATGAGAGATCCGTTTAACGCAATGGAAATATTTTAAACCTCAGTTGTGCTGATGACTACACAAGTCTATAAATTTATTACAAATCAAAACAAACATATTCAGTCTCTTTACACTTATTTAACATTGTAATGAATATCCAATGCCATGGTTTGACTCTGTGTCTTCTCTCAAATCTCATCTCAAGTTGTAATCCCTACGTGTCTAGGGAGGGACCTGTAATCCTGTATAATGTGAATTAATACAACAACATTAGTAAACTTTTGGGCAATATATTAAAATTTGTATACATATGTCTATGTTCCATTTCTAGGAATATACTCTCGAAATACATTCATATATGTGACAAAAGCATCACTATTTATAGTAAACCCTAAACTAAGGTGAAACCAAATATCCACTAATAACTAAACAAATAAATAATTGTGTATTTACACAATGGAATATCGTACAGCAGTGGAGCAAACCAACTAGGGCTGTGAGCAACAACATGGAGGAATCTCATAAATATAATGTTGATCAAAAATTAGTTTGATTAGTCAGATAGAGCATCCAGAGAAATTTATTTATAGTAACTTGATAAACAAGCAAAAATAATCCTTGCTGTTAAAAGTCAGATTAGTCATTAACTGGGGAGAGTGGTAATGGGGTAATTATTTGGAAGTTTGCTCTGAAGTGTTAGCAATGTTTTATTTATTGGCCATGATTGTTATTATATGTGGATGGTCATTTTGTTATAATTTGCTGACTCCAATATTTGTAAACATTTCTGAATATACATTACATGTCAATAAGACATATTTTTAAGAGTGTTTGAGGTGTTGGTCAGGGATCAGTAAGTCCCCTATGTTACTTTTGTTATTGTGTTTGTTTTGTTATTCTCATCTCACACCAATAATTTTTTTGAACTCCAATAATCTTTGCCACTTGTTAGTCTTTACACATATTTTTATCCTGCCTATCTTCTCTTCACCATAAATTCTACTCATCATTCATGCCTACATAATCAACATTTCCCCAGGGCAACATTCTGTGACCTCCCATACAAGGCCCACGCCTGCCTCCTTTAACAAGTCTTAGTCTGTTTGTGCTGTGCATAACATAAAACCTGGGTCATTTATAAAGAACAGGAATTTATTTTCTCATAGTTTTGGAGGCTGGGGAGTTCAAGAACAAGTTGCCAGTAGGTTAGGCTATGAAATGAGAGCTACACTCTGCTTCTAAGATGACGGCTTATTGCTGCATCCTCTGTCAGGGAAGGATGCTGTGTCCTCATATGATGAAAGGCAGAAGAGCAAGAGATCCTAACACTGAATGAAGCCTCTTGTATAATCCCATTCATCAGGGAGGAGTCCTCATGGCTTAAGCATGTTATAAAGGCCCCACCTCTTAATACCATTACACTGGGAATCTGAATTTTGGAGGGGGCACATTTAAACCATAGCAACATGGATCTGATAGTGCAGCATCTCTCTCCTTCCTCGCTGGTGTCAAAGTTATCATTTTACATTTGTTTCTATGATTACTGATAAAATTATTACCAGGTACAAGTCCCACAAGGGCAGAAGCCTGCCTTTTTTTTTTTTTTTTTGAGACAAAGTCTCGTACTGTCACCCAGGCTGGAGTGCAGTGGCGCAGTCTCTCAGCTCACTGCAAGCTCCGCTTCCTGTGTTGACACCATTCTCCTGCCTCAGCCTCCCAACTAGCTGGGACTACAGGTGCCCACCATCACGCCTGGCTAATTTTTTGTATTTTCAGTAGAGACAGGGTTTCACCTTGTTAGCCAGGATGATCTCGATCTCCTGACCTCATGATCCACCCACCTTGGCCTCCCAAAGTGCTGGGATTACAGGCGTGAGCCACCGTGCCCAGCCATGCTTGTTTTTTATATTGTAGTATATTTCCAGTATCTAATGCAATATCAGCCTCAATAAATATTTGATGAGTGTGACTTGGAAGTTAGCCATGCATTTGCAGTGAATGATTCATAGGAAACACCCAATGCAAATGATTGATTATAATTACCAAAGAAAGACTTGCTGCAAAGAGAATGTATTACATGTTATGTTTTCTTCATCATGATGACTGTCTTTACTAGATAGGGTGGAAACATAAGTAATTCAGAAAAACTACAGTGTAATAACATGACTCAAATGAGATTGAGATAGAAAGCTCAGGTCTGTTTTGGAAGTTTGTGGTCACTAAGGATTCAGGATTCTTTCTGCTTTGCCACTCTTAGCCAATGGTTTCTACCTTTAAAGTACAGCATTGCTACTTCAGTTCCAGGTAAACTATATAGGTTCCAGAAAGCAGAAGAGAGGAAGAGATGAGGGCAAAAGAAACATACATATACTGGTTGAGCATGTCCAATAAAAAGAGCTTTTCTCGACACTGACCCAATAACTTCAGCTTTACATCTTATTGAAAGCACCTTTCAGAAAGGAAATTGAAATGTAGATGTTTTGATAAGTCTATCGTCACCTCAAACAATATACTGATCTGTTAGTAAGGTAGATAGGAGAAATATAAAGCATTTTTCTCCTCCCTTATGAAATGTGCCCATTTTTAGTTATTTGAGCATATTGCATCCTAAAACTGTTTTTTTTTTTTTTTCAAAACCTATTGGAAATATGTCTTGGCAAAATATATTTTTATTGTATATTTTCCTTTAAGCCTTTTTCCCAAAAACTCTAAACAAGGGAAGTTCAGTATTAGAAATGGATTTATGGTTCAAAATATTTAAAAATTGAGAAATACATTGTGTAAAACCCAAAGTCAAATCTCACCTGGATTCCAGATACATACATGAAGATGCAACACTATGTATTACACTGTGTACATTTTGAAATATGTCCTCATCAAAAATCGGATGAGCCATCAATATCTTATCTATCGATCTTCCCCAACTACCCTCTTCTCAACTCTTATGAAGCCTCATTCAGTTAATTTTTTATGTAAAAAACTATTGAAGTTAAGCCATAGCAGCAGGAAAGTTTTTTTTTTTTTTTTCCTTTTCATTTTTGAATATGTTTTTTATAGGTCTGTGTGCTTACATATGAGTGTATGCCTGCTGTTTGGCCGTTCTTTCACACCAAACAATGAATCCACACAGAGATGACCTGAATTGGGAGTTTAGCCGTGCTGCCATTTCTTCATTCTACCTCTTTGTTTAACTTTTCTGTCACTAGTTCTAAGCTAAAAACAGAATAAATTGCCAGAATAAAGTAAGAATGGCAGATTCTCAAAATTCATACCCTCCCCCATCCAGAAAGATAGTTTGATACTTGAATTTCAAAGGAAATTTCTTCAGAAACATTGAATAAATGGGGCTGAAAAACTGAAGGATGCAAACACTTAAGAAAAGTATAGATGACTCATTAATTTAAAAGAAAAACATTCTAAGGATTGAAGAATGAGTTACATTTTGAAATGAAATCATTTTTATATTTGTGCTTACTTTTAACTTTAGGGACTATTCTATCAAAAGAGACTTTGCTTTTAATTGATTAGGTAAGGCGCTGAAGAACTAAATAGACGACTCTTTTTATTCCTTGACAGTTTTCTTCAAGAAAGAAAAGCATTCCTGGGCCAAAAGAAAAATGAACTGACTTCTGAAAAATAGCACTTTTAAAATTTTGTCAAACATTGTTAATACAGTTATATGAAATTAAGTTATCTCTCTCTACTGTTTCTTCCTATTGTGTCAGAAATACTAAGGTTCCAATTGGTTGTACCTTACACACATTGCATAGAGACTATACAAAGTGTTTAAAGATTTGTAAGATATAAAAGACTCATTTAAGAAAACTGCACTCCAGCCCGGGCGACAGAGCCAGACTCCCTCTCAAAAAAAAAAAAAAAAAAAAAAAAAGAAAAAAAAGAAAACTATCATTTCCTTTAAGTGTTAAATAGACAGCAATATAGTTCTATCTCTTCTGTGTGTGTGTGTGTGTGTGTGTGTGTGTGTGTGTGTGTGTGTGTGTAGAGACAAGAGGGGCATATTTTGAGGAAGCACAAGATTTCTCCAGAGGAAGCTGTTGCCCATTGCATTAATACATGTGACATATTGACATATTTGGTTCATCAAACATAAGGCTTGCTTCCATTTAGTTTGTGACAATTCGAACAACTATGTACGGATAAACACATTCCTGTTAGCTTTGTATTTTCCATAAACATTCCTAAGAAGAATTAAGATAAAATCACTGAAGAAATATTCCACTATTTATGCATTGTTTTAATGTGTTCATTTTTTTA
This sequence comes from Papio anubis, assembly GCF_008728515.1. Lineage (NCBI taxonomy): Eukaryota > Metazoa > Chordata > Mammalia > Primates > Cercopithecidae > Papio > Papio anubis. The sequence continues at coordinate 80,719,964 of NC_044984.1, forward strand.
TTTTAAAAATTTAACACAAAATATTTTGAACAGACAAATATGCCACACATTTGATACTCAAGATAATGTAATATACTATAGTTTTAGGAAAAATGTTAAGAACGTCATACATAAAGTTGTGACTGACCTTAAGTTTCTAAAGAGGAATCATAGTTGCACTCACATTACTTGTTTGCTTACTTTTTATGCTCACTTTCTAAAAATAATATTTCTTACAGAAATAGCAAAAAGGGATTTTAGTGGTTAATTTTATTTCCAAATTTCAACCAAATTTAAATTCTATTTATATAAATTATGTCCACTATTTTAAGTCCTGGTTTGCATTATAATATGCAGCATCAGAAGAAGGCCACCTATCATTTGCTATACAAACATGAGCTATAATACTGGCTAGTTTGTTTGTTTGTTTGTCTGTTTTTGACAGAGTCTTACTCTGTTGCCCTGTCTGGAGCACAGTGGCACAACCTCAGCTCACTGCAACCTCTGCCTCTCAGGTTCAAGTGATTCTCCTGCCTCAGCCTCCCAAGTAGCTGGAACTACAGACATGCACCACCATCCCTGGCTAATTTTTGTATTTTTAGTAGAGATAGGGTGTCACTATGTTGACCAGGCTGGTCTCGAACTCCTGACCTCAAGTGATCTGCCCACCTCAGTCTCCCAAAGTGCTGGGATTACAGGTGTAAGCCACAGTGCCTCACCAGTAGTTTGTTCTTTGAAGGTAACAAACCACAATTTGTTTAACTATTCATCTGTTGAATGACATTATTATAAACAATTAATAAAAATGAATTTTAAAAATGCCACTTAAGTAAAATGCTTTCAATTATCACATTGGAGGATAACTGCAAGTTTGTATTACGCCTGGTACGATGGTTAATATTGAGTGTCAACTTGATTAGATTGAAGGATAAGAAGTATTGTTCCTGGGTGTATCTGTGAGGGTGTTGCCAAAGGAGATTAACATTTGAGTTAGTGGACAGAGATACGAGGCTGATCCTCAATCTGGGTGGGCACCATCCAACCAGCTGCCAGTAGGGCTAAAAATGTATGTAGAAAAAGGTGGAATAAGCAGACTTGCTATGTGTTCCAGCCTTCATCTTTCTCCCACACTGGATGCTTACTGCCCTTGAACATTAGACTCCAAGTTCTTTGGCTTTTGTACTCTTAGATTTACATCAGTAATTTGCCAGGGGCTCTCGGACCTTTGGCCACAGACTGAAGACTGCACTTTCGGCTTCCCTAGTTTCGAAGTGTTGGTACTTAGACTCATCCACCACTGGCTTATTTGCTCCTCAAATTGCAGACAGCCTATCGTGGGACTTTACCTGTTACCATCTGAGTCAATTCTCCATAATAAACTTCCTTTCATATATACATATATCCTATTAGTTTTATCCCTCTAGAGAACCTGGACTAATACACATGGCATATTTTAAAAACACGGCCACATTAAGACTAATTATGAAATATATAGTATTTGATCACTGAATTCATGACTTACAGAGAAATATTAAGTATTTAAAATCACATGGCATATTTTTAAAACATGGCCACATTAAGACTAATTACAAAATGTGTAGTTTTTGATCACTGAATTAGTGACTTACAGAGAAATATTAAGTACAAAAAATTACTGATACCTTTCAGTTCTTTGCTTAATTAGGAGAGCCAATCTCTGTGCACCTTTGGAACAAGCCCCATTTATCTGAGTTCCAAGAGTATACATTGTCAATTACTCATATCCCTAGGAACTTTACTTGCCAATGCTACCTTAGTTGTCAATAAAATTATAAGACGTTTTCATTCTTAAGTACTTGTCACCTCGTATAGAGACGTATTTAATTCTAGTTCTGGTGGAAAAGTAGCATGACTAACGTTTATATTATGGTTCATTCACTGGGATAGGCCATTTTACAAAGAGTCAGGAAAATCGGACCATAAGCGTAGTCCCCATGTTTCCTAACCAAAAATTACTGACATTTTTATTACAAAAGCATTAAAGTAAAATTGCTATTTTATTTTAACTCTACCTCTCCTTATTTTCTTTGAACTTTCATGTTCTGTCCTTTTAATTTTAATTCACATCATGTTGATAATAATCATATTTTATTCTGTAACAATGTGCCTTCCTAACTTTTTCTTTAGGCTTATTCTAAGTGTGCATAACCAAACTAATAAACATTGGCATTATTTGGAAGATACACACACACACTGTGCAAGTGTTTCGAATGATGTGTGTAAATTATACTTCTTCAAATTTAGTCCACTGTTAACAAACCCTGAACCAATAAAATATTCCTGACATCTAGATGAATTAAGTGATTTTTATTTACACTTACTGTTTGAAATCATTCCACATTTTACTTTACCTCACACTTCAGCAATAAATGTGCTACTTCTAAAAGTTTCCTTGCTTGTTCATAGAAGACTGAAATATTTTTCTTACTATATTACTAATATTATTCACTCCTTAGTCTTTTTCTTCATTTAAAAAAAAGAATTCATTTTTCTATTTAAGATAGTTTTTCTTAGATTCCACTGATGTTTTCACTTAAATTCAACTAGCTGGTTTCTAGGCCTGTTACCTAGTTGGGATTTTTTTTTTTCCCAAATAAATCTTCAGAATGTTTATCATTTCTTGTTGCTATGCATTTATCTTCCTTGGATTTTGCTGAATTATATTCTTAAGTAATTTCCTCACAAAAGGATGTATTTCAAAGTAAATTGCATACATTATTGCTACCTAAAACTACATTTATGTGTCCCTGGCTCTTGAATGATAGCTTGTCTGGGGATAGAATTTCAGAATTTTGAAGGCCTTGGATCACCATCTTTCGAGGATTTTACCCAGTGTTTTAGCTATCTGTGTGAATCTCATTCAATAGTACATGGTCTTTTAGTTGTTTAATTTTTTTTAAACACATTTTTCTCTGTGTAAACTTCTGACTCTTTCAATCATTCATGATGTTTGGTATATTACAATGATGTGTATTTATATGAGCCTTTTATCATTTTTTTGGTACTTGGAAACTTTTTAAAATCTTGTGACAATTTCCTCAATCTGGGAAATTAAAATTGCTCTATTCATAGATTTTATTTTAAATAATTATTATCAACTTCATGGATGTTTCTGTTTTATCACTTTTATTATACTATCACTCAGTTTAAAAAGATGAACCACATCCACTGACTAAAATGAAGCATTTTGTTAGAATTATTCTGTTCGAACTCAATAGCAATAAACAGCTCAATTTAGTTTTCTTGAAACTAAAATTCTTATTGCTTGGGTTTATTTCCACTGTATTTTATAGATATGTGGTAACCATATCCTTGAAATCTTATTATAAATTAACTTATAAAGAATTGGGATATATTTTCACACATAATGCCAGACGATGGGTGTGGGAAATTAGAACAACACTGTGAATTTATGTTGCTCAGAGAAGTTACTTCCTACCCTTTCTTGGTCAGTAAACTAAGGCAGATCATTTTAATCCAATAGAGCTTGGAGATAATTTAAGGCTAGGTTTTGATCTTTAAGGGGTTCACTATACATCTGGCTCATTTACACTCCTAGTCGACAGTGTATTGGTATTCCCAACTATGAGCCTGCGCTGTTTACAGAGTCCTCTGGCTTGCAGGTTCCTGAGCTTAAAATATATCTTCCTCACTGTAGCAATGCCAAATCCTCTGCTCTGCTTTCTAGCCACATTCTGCAGAGCCTCTCGTAAACCTTCTGTTTTTGTTTTCTTTTTTTTTTTTTAATTATTATTATACTTTAAGTTCTAGGGTACATGTGCATAACGTGCAGGTTTGTTACGTATGTATACTTGTGCCATGTTGGTGTACTGCACCCATCAACTCGTCAGCACCCATCAACTCGTCATTTACATCAGGTATAACTCCCAATACAACCCCTCCCCGCTCCCCCCTCCCCATGATAGGCCCCAGTGTGTGATGTTCCCCTTCCCGAGTCCAAGTGATCTCATTGTTCAGTTCCCACCTATGGGTGAGAACCTGCGGTGTTTGGTATTCTGTTCTTGTGATAGTTTGCTGAGAACCATCTAGGAACCGACTAGTGCTTCAATCAGCTAGGAACTCTGCTCATTCTACACTTTACCAGTGCATTTAGAAAGTACACTTGGCCACGGAAAATTATCAGCTACAAAAATTTCAAGTTTATTACTCTGAATTGCATAGCCAGTAAGAAGCAGATTTCATACATCACTCAGTTTTGTTTTGTTTTAACTCCAACTTCCAGCCCATTTTTACTAAGGATTTACTACATAGCTACTGTGACAAATTTCATTTGTTATGAGTTATCTGTTGTCAGTCAATATTATCTGTAATTGTTAAATTTATCAATAAATTCTTTCTAATCCAAAATGTAAATATACTTTATTCCATAAATTCTTTCTAAAGTAAAATGTAAATACAATTCATTCCAATATAAATATAATATATTCCAAAGTTATGTAAATGTTTTAGGAAGTAAGACGATATAACCAAATACTTTACCTATGTGGTTTTTTGACCTCTTGTGCTATGTAGTTCTAGAATTTGGCAAATTCTTTGGGGAGGAAACTCAAAGTTTAGGGCTTGCTTCTCTTATCCTTTCTTTTCCTAGGGATTATTGCCTTTCTATCTTGGATAATTCAGGAACCTTAGACTTTAACATATTTTTCAAGCTCTGTATCATTGCTAAAAGCTCTGCAGCCCTTAACTGGTCACCCTCTCTTGCTGCCTGGTATAGCAAATATCCCAAGGAAAAAGAAAGTGGGCTGAATGTTGAACTCACCTTAATGGGTTTCTTTTGTTACCAGATTTGGTCACAAGTTCTGTTTTATTCACTGTTTTATTCTGACTGTGTAGCAGGTCCATAGTACAAGGCAAATATGCAGTAAATGCTTAATAAATAACTAAATGAATGATGAATACCTTCAAATTTATTTTACAGAGCAAGTGTAAGCCTAAAGACAAAGCAAGAAAAATGAAACTATTGACCAATGCTCCTTTCTGCTGCAACTATAGTCTAGATGTTATTTAAGATGATATCAAATGGAATTCAGTTATGCATAAAAGAAAAAAGAACATATGATCATTAGGTTTGTTCCAGAAATGCAAGATTGCTACCTATAAGAATATATATGCAAACATATAGTAAACTGTGGTTTACATATTCACAAATCAATTTGCATTATCAAAAATCTCTTCAAATATTTGTAATAGCAACAATTAGCAATTTTAAATATATTTTACAATAGACTGAAATGTTTGATATATAATTCTCATAAGATTATGGTGAAACTCACAAAATTAGGCATTTCTGGTGGGAATACAAATTGACATAATCTCTCTTTTTAGGACAACTGTATTTTGTTTATATACTTTGGTAGTTTTTTATTTATCTTTATACATATGTTGTTTATTTTAATTTTCTTTTTTTCCCACCGTATATATATATACATATATATATGTAAACTCAGTTTAAATATATGATATTGAATATTAAATACATTGATATTAAATATGTGAATATATGATGTGATTTGTAAATCCTTCTCTAGTACACAGCAGTAAATAACATGTACTTCAAGTACAATACTTTCATTTCCAAGCAGATCTCTGACCTGGAAAAATGAAGGTGTCTCTAGAAATGTACTAGAAATTGTTTAGTTCCAAACATAGGCCAAATTTGCCTCACACATTTCCTTCTTGTGAGACTGTATTATAAGAAACTTGGTTTAATCATGATATATAACAATAACTGTACTCTTGTCACTCACTGATTTCTGTTACAAAAATAAGTAGAGATGGCAGTAGATATATACATGTATTTTATCAAATATTTCTGCAGATACAGAGATAATGTACAGGAATAATCAAGAACAATGAAACTTGCCTAAAGTAGAACCAAATAAGGGAGAGATTATCAAATACATTTATAAATTATAACAAAATAAATGGAAGTCAAAATTAAAATTAAATCACATGTAATCCTACTATCATAACATAATTATTGCCAGTAAGATAATTTTGAAAAGCAGTTGATGAAAAATTATTAGGAACTATAAATATAAATATACTTTTTTAAAATAATTTCATTTCTGGTAATTAACCCTGAGGAATAAAATCAAATGAAGAATGCTGCTTTGTACATTGACATGTTCAGTTTAACCTTAATTTTAATGGTAAATTGTTAAACAATCTAAATATCTGACTGGGGAAATGGTAAATGATTGCGTACCATCTTAATCAGTCCTTAAAATTAAGATCCTAACCATAACAGTTACATGGAAAATGTATTTAATATAATGTAGAAAAAGTCTGTAAAGGCCATCACAGTTAAAAGTAAAATTATTCATTATATGGTTGATAAATGAAAGAGGCTTAACACAGTTTAATGTATGAAAGAGTTACATTAGGATAGTTGGATTGCTGAGTTTCTTGTAATTTTGTCTCCTTCTTCTTATAATAAGTGTGCAAAAAATTACGTGAAAAACATAGAAAATTGCAGATAAATAAGAAGTGAATTTACTTAAGTAACAACAATTGAATATAGAGCTTATTGGCAATTATTAATTGATACGTATTTGAAATCACTTCTAATGCATATGAAGTCAAATAGATTTTATTTTTACTCTCTAGTGCAAAGTCTGTTATAACAAAAACAATGAAAACAGTTGCCTGGCATACTAATAATGTCTTATTTAACTTGACATGCTTTAAATTCTAAAACAATGGCTTAAACATGGCAAGTTATTGATAAATACTTATTGATTAAATTTTGAAAAATTTCTTTAAAGTCTAAAACAATGGCTTAAACAGGGCAAATTCTTGATAGATACTTATTGATTAAATTTTGAGACTCTTCAAGGAGAACTACAAACCACTGCTCAATGAAATAAAAGAGGACACAAACAAATGGAAGAACATTCCATGATCATGGATAGGAAGAATCAATATCATGAAAATGGCCATACTGCCCAAGGTAATTTATAGATTCAATGCCATCCCCATCAAGCTACCAATGACTTTCTTCACAGAATTGGAAAAAAACTGCTTTAAAGTTCATATGGAACCAAAGAAGAGCCCGCATTGCCAAGACAATCCTAAGTCAAAAGAACAAAGCTGGAGGCATCACGCTACCTGACTTCAAACTATACTACAAAGCTACAGTAACCAAAACAGCATGGTACTGGTACCAAAACAGAGATATAGACCAATGGAATAGAACAGAGCCCTCAGAAATAATACCACACATCTACAACCATCTGTTCTTTGACAAACCTGACAAAAACAAGAAATGAGGAAAGGATTCCCTATTTAATAAATGGTGCTGGGAACACTGGCTAGCCATATGTAGAGAGCTGAAACTGGATCCCTTTCTTACACCTTATACAAAAATTAATTGAAGGTGGGTTAAAGACTTAAATGTTAGACCAAGAACAATAAAAACCCTAGAAGAAAATCTAGGTAATACCACTCAGGACATAGGCATGGACAAGGACTTCATGACTAAAACACCAAAAGCAATGGCAACAAAAGCTAAAATTGACAAATGGGATTTAATTAAACTAATGAGCTTCTGCACAGCAAAAGAAACTACCATCAGAGTGAACAAGCAACCTACAGAATGGGAGAAAATTTTTACAATCTACTCATCTGACAAAGGGCTAATATCCAGTATCTACAAAGAATTTAAACAAATTGACAAGAAAAAATCAGACAACCATATCAAAAAGTGGACAAAGGATATGAACAGACACTTCTCAAAGGAAGACATTTATGCAGCCAACAGACACATGAAAAAATGCTCATGATCACTGGTCATCAGAGAAATGCAAATCAAAACCACAATGAGATACCATTTCACACCAGTTAGAATGGTAATCATTAAAAAGTCAGGAAACAACAGGTGCTGGAGAGGATGTGGGGAAATAGGAAGACTTTTACACTGTTTGTGGGACTATAGACTAGTTCAACAATTGTGGAAGACAGTGTGGTGATTCCTCAAGGATCTAGAACTAGAAATACCATTTGACCCAGCCATCCCATTACTGGGAATATACCCAAAGGATTACAAATCATGCTGCTAAAAAGACGTATGCACACATATGTTTATTGCGGCACTATTCACAATAGCAAAGACTTGGAACCAACCCAAATGTCCATCAATGATAGACTGGATTAAAAAAATGTGGCACATATACACCATGGAATACTATGCAGCCCTAAAAAAGGATGAGTTTCATGTCCTTTGTAGGCACATGGATTAAGCTGGAAACCATCATTCTGAGCAAACTATCACAAGGACAGAAAAACAAACACTGCATGTTCTCACTCATAGGTGGGAACTGAACAATGAGAACACTTGACACAGGGTGGGGAAGATCACACATTGGGGCCTGTCATGGTGTGGCAGGAGGGGGAAGGGATAGCATTAGGAGATATACTTAATATAAATGATGAGTTAATGGGTGCAGCACACCAACATGGCACATATACACAGATGTAACAAACCTGCACATTGTGCACACATACTCTAGAACTTAAAGTATAATTTAAAAAAACAGGCACACCAATTCAAAAGACAGATATTGTCAGATTGGATTAAAACTAGAATAACAAAAAGATACAGTCATACATTCTATAAGAAAAATACTTTAAATATAATAGTGCAAAGAAGACATACTGGTAACAGCAATTAAAAGAATGTGAGTGTGTGAGGTCAGGAGATCGAGACCATCCTGGCTAACATGGTGAAACCCTATCTCTACTAAAAATACAAAAAAAAAAAAAAAAAAAAATTAGCCAGGCGTGGTGGCGGGTGCCTGTAGTCCCAGCTACTTAGGAGGCTGAGGCAGGAGTTACTTCTTTGAAAAGTTTGATAATTTGATAATACTGAAAAGCCTTTTTCCAGATCAACCAAAGAAAGAAACAGAGGGAAAGCCAGAAAGAGAGAAATAGTGAACAAAAATTATTAATATCAGTAGGAAAGAGGGATATTATTACAAAACCCACAGCTATTCAATATGTAATAAAATATAAGAGGATAATAAGAAATATTATGGACAATTTTATGCCTATAAGTTCAACAACTTAGAGTGAAGAAACCAATTCATTAAGAAAAAAAATTACCAATTCTCTCTCTCATTTTCTCTCTCTCTCTCTCTCACACACACACACAAACACACACACACAATAGATATCTTCAATGGTACTCTATTTGTAAAACCAATTGAGTTAGTAGTTAAGTATCCTCCAAGAAAATTACAGGCCCGGGTAATTTTGTTGGTCCTCTAATTCTAAGAATAATTTATGGAGGAAATTATAGTAATCCTACAGAATTTCTTCCAGAAAATTAAAAAAAAAAAAAAGAAACATTTCTCAGTTTATTCTTTGAGGCCACCACTGCTTCAATATCAAAATCAGACAAAGCCACTACAACAAATAAAAATCACAGAACAATATCCCTCATGAACATAGATACAAATATTAAGAAAAAAATAACATATTGTTGCAATTGCTTCAGCAGCTAAGCATAATTTATTTGCCAATGCAAGTGCCAAGAATGCTATTTCCTAAGTTTTCTTCTAGCATTTTTAGAGTTTGAGGTCTTACATTTAAATCTTTAATCAATGTTAACTTTTTTATATGGTGAGACATAGGGATCCGTCATTTTCATTCTTCTGCATATGGCTAGTCAATTATCCCAGAACCATTTATTGAATAGGGAATCCTTTCATCCTTTCCCTACTGCTTTTTTAATTTTTTATTTATTTATTTATTTTTCTGAAGATCAAATGGTGTGTGGTTTTATTTCTGGGTCCTCTATTATGTTCCATTGGTCTTGTTTCTGTTTTTGCACCAGTACCACACTGTTTTGGTTACTGTCACTGGTAATGTAATACCTTGGGCTTTGCTCTTTTTGCTTAGGATTGCTTTGGTTATTCCAGTGCTGTTTCAGTTCCAAATAAATTTTAGAATAGGTTTTTCTAGTTCTGTGGAAAATGACATTGGTATTTTGATAGGGATAACATTGAATCTGTACATTGCTTTGGACAGTATGGCCACTTTAACAATATTGATTCTTCCAATCCATGAGCATGAAATGTTTTTCCACTTACTTTTCTCATCTATGATTTCTTTCAGCAGTGTTTTGTACTTGTCCTCGTAGAGCTGTTTCACATCCTTGGTTAGATGAATTCCTAGGTATTTCATTTTGTGTGTGTGCGGCTATTGTAAATGGGATTGTGTTCTTGATTTGGCTGTCAGCTAGAATGTTACTAGTGTGTAGAAATGTTACTGATTTTGTACATTGATTTTGCATCCTGAAACTTTACTCAATTAGTTTATCAGTTCCAGGAGCAGAGTCTTTAAGGTTTCTATCTAGAGAATCATATCATAATTAAAGAGAGAAATTTTGACTTCTTCTTTTCCTATGTGTATGCCTTTTATTTCTTTCTATTGCCTGATTGCTCCCGCTAGGACTTTTGGTACTATGTTGAAAGAAATGGTTCTGTACGTCATTATCCTAAGCAAATAAATGCAAGAAGAGAAAACCAAAAACCTATGTTCTCACTTGTAAGTGGGAGCTAAACATTGAGTACTCATGGTCATAAAGATGGCAACAATAGACACTGGGGACTACTAGAAGGAGGAGAGTGGAAGGTGGCAAGGATTGAAAAAGTATTTGTTGCATACTGTGCTCACTACCTGGATGGTATCATTTACACCCCAAACCTGAGTGTCACATAATATACACACTTAACAAATCTGAACATGTATCCTTTAATGTATAATAAAGTTGAAATTTTTGTTTGAAAATTAGCACATTAGATCCAGCAATAATCTAGTCATGCAAAGATAATTCATTATTTGAAAATAATTTAATGAAACTTTCCTATTAGCAGACTAAAGGAGAAACAACACATTATCTTAATAATAGATGCAGACAAAGTATTTGAAACAATTAAAAATGTATTCATAAAAATTAACTTCTCAGCAATTTAGGAATATAAATGAACCACTTTAATACAAGAAGTAGCATCTACAAAAGTCCTACAGCTGGCGTCATATTTGAAAATGTTAAAAGTAACACCACAAAACTACTTTAAAAAATATAGTGAAATTATATTTTTATAACCTTGGTTATAGAGTAACTGACAGAGCAGGAGCACTGTCATCTCAAACACCACCACTTCAAGTTTCAGCTCCCTTTGTAGCCTCATGCATTTCAAGGAAATCACTTCTGCTCTAACTATAAGCCACCAGAAGGGGCAGATAATGAAACATAGGTAAGATAGTTTGAGCACAAAAGGAAGTGGGGGTAAAGTTTCTTGGGTAACTGCCAAACTTCACCCTCATACAATGGGTCCCAGAAAACAGTGGGCCTTTATAAGCACATTCCTTACCCTTGAGGTCCACCAAGATAGGAAAGTTAAAAGCAGAATCTGATGTTGGGGGGTATACCAGCAGCTGCAGGAAGATGTTTGGGAACGGACACACAACTCTCCCTCCCAGATAAGCACAACAAATAGAAAGAGAAGCAGTCCAAGCCTCTGATAAACTCTTCAACCCTTAATCCTTAAAAACTCTTAGTCTGTAAGAGAGTGGGCCCTGACATAACATGGCCAGAAGCCCCTCTCATGTTTGTTTTCTCTAAAATAACCTGTCCTTCATTGTTGAATCACCTTTCATGTTTCTTTCCCCTTTCTTTAATTCTTACAGTAATTTTTAAAGTGATAATTATTAACTCAAATTATAACATTAAAACTACTGAAATTTGCTAACATAAAAATAAAGTTTTGTTTTCTTAGTTGTGTCTTGTGTCTTAGAAGACAAAGTTAATATGTGGTAAATTAGGAAAATACTTAAAATGTCTGGAATTGTCAAGAATATGATATCTAAAATATGTGATAATATGCATATCAACAATAAAAAGGAAAACAAAAACTAGGCTTACTATCAATTACTATTCACAGAAAGAAATGCCTGTCTAGCTAGGAAGTGGAAGATGAGTCCCCAGTTCACCACTAATCTAAAATACTCAAATTTAAACAAACAAACACTACATTCATCAGATTGGCAATATTAGAATGTCACTTTATACAAAGCATTGTGAACAGATTGAGGGCAAAGCCCATGCAATCAACCTAGAGAGCAATAGGAAATACCTAAGGAAATGATGCGTGCATGCACAACCTAAGACCCAGAAATCCCACTTCATGGCATATGACTCAGGGAAAGAAAATTCTCATGCAGGTTTATGAGAGGATTAATTATTATTATTAAATCTTAAATGAGTGTATAATCTATTATTTAGTGAGATCTTCTTACATTTGCAGATTAAAATTTTTAAATCTATTTACAGTGAGTTTAAACCATTTATATTTGATTACTGCTGAGTGTTTCTATACCTAAATATATTTATTTGATTTTTGTTTTCTATACACTATGATTTCATTTCTTATTTATTTTTAATCCTTTCTATTTAAATAAATTATTCTTTATTGAAATAGCTATTGGAATAATGTCTCTTTTCATTTGCTCTTTATTGATTTGGATCTTCTTTATTATCTTTCTGTTATTTTAGTGCTTATTCCTAAATTATAATTTGCACACTGGATTCAACTAAGACTAAAGCTAATTCAGTAGCATATTTCAAGAACTAGAGTCCAAAGAGCCATATCTCTCATATTGATTGGTACTAAAGTGACACGTTGTTCATTAACTTCCTATTAAACAAAATGTTTCGGTTGTTTTTGCTCTTATTCTGCAAGCAAAATGCTTACCAGTTTATTTGCTCAACATTGCTTTTGATTTCAACTTCATTTTTTCTGGGTTCATTCTCTTTCCAATTGAAGTACAAATTTATCTTCAAGTGAGAGTCAGGACATATTTTTTTAGTTCTCTTTTTGAAAATGTATTAATGTTCAAAATAAATTTATTTATTAAATTTATTGAATATATTTGAAAATATATTTGTTTTCCAAAAACTATATATTTGCTCTCACTCTCTTCTCTTCTTCACTTCTCTCATTCCTTCTTCTCTTCAATACTTATTTCCAAGAAGCTACTATGTGGAAGGCATATTCTAGTTCCAGGGGAAGCAGAGGATACAATGGTACACAAACTAAATATACACATAATTTCTTCAAATAGCTTACAGTATGGGTCCCTGCCCCTTGCAAAGAGCTTTTCTGGCACTTAATAAATCCAGCTCTGCCTTACCCACTCTCACGTGTCCATGTGTCTTATTCTTTTTGATCATGGGATAAGAACCCAGGGCTTGCCAATGGTGGAGTCAAAGAGCTGTAACATTCCCTCCTGCTCACCAAACAATAGGAGTTGTTGTAATACTTGCTTCTTACCTACAGAGGCACTTAGAAGGTCCTGTCTATCACAATTCCATTTCCCCATTCCCTATGTAAACTTAAAAAACAAAAACAAAAAAACAAAAAAAACACTACATTATTGGGGTATGACTGACATTCAAGAAGGTGTACATATTTAATTTCTTCTCTTCCATGTTTATTTCTAAGAAACTACTATGTATAAGGCACATTCTAGTTCCAGGGGAAGCAGATGATACAATGGTACACAAAATACATATATACTTACATATATATATATGTCTTCATATATATATGTCTTCACCTAGCTTTGAGTTTAGTTGGGAAGAGTTTTATATGCGTTTACTCAATTTCCTCCCACTAGGTAGTAAACTGCTATTGGAAGGAAATTATCTCCTCTCCCTGCTCTCCTGAATACAGAATTCCAGGTTTATAGCCATTTCCCTTCAGATATTTGAAGACACTTTATTTATTATTATTATTATTATTATTGAGTCACTGCTCTGTTGGCCAGGCTGGAGTACAGTGGCATGATCTCAGCTAACTGCAGCCTCTGCCTCCATGGTTCAAGTGATTCTCCTGCCTCAGCATCCCGAGTTGCTGGGATTACAGGTATGTGCCACCACACATGGCTAATTTTTTAATTTTCAATAGAGATGGGGTTTCACCATGTTGGCCAGGCTGATCTCAAACTCCTGACCTCAGGTGGAGGCCTGCCTCGACCTCCCAAAGTGCTAGGATTACAGGCATGAGCCACCATACCTGCCTAAGACACTCTATCTTAAGAACTTTGTTTCACGTGAGAAGTCAGCTCTTGTTAAAATTCTAATATCGTTGTAAAATAAATACCATTTCTGTCCAATTTTTATGTTTTGTGTGTTTTTTAGTTTTACTATAATATGTTTAAATGTGGCTTTACTATGTTTGTTTTCCAGTGAATGCAATATCTGATTCTTCAACCTGAGAATTTATGGCTTACACGTATTCTGGGAAATTGCCATTAAAACTTTAAATATTGCATCTCACATATTGTCTGTTTTTAGAAATTCTCTTAGTCATATGTTGGCATTTATAAGCCAATTTTCCATATTTTCTAAACTTTCTTTCATAAATTTCATGTTTAAATTTCTCTATGCTGAATCTTTTGAATTTTCTAAAATTTTTATTATACTTATTTTTTTTTCTATTTAAATATGACTAATCTGCTATTTAACTTATCAATTAATGTTTTATTTTATTGACAATATATGACATTGCTAAAAGTTCTATTTGGTTGTTTTTCAAATGTGCTCTCCCTCTCTTCCAACAAAAATGCTCTGTCTTTTCATGTGGTCTCTAATTCTTCCTTTATTTCTTTACACATTTCATTCATTCTTATTTTATAGTCTCTTTCAGACCACTCTGAGATTTTAGACAGCACAAACTTTATTTATGTTTTTATCTTCTAATTCTCTATTTTCATTTAAAATCTTTTGTTATAAATGTATATTTCATTGGGTTGTGGGAGCTGCATGTACCTTCATGTACCACATAAGTGGCTCTTCAGATTCATTTTGTATTTGCTTCTTTCCTAGATTCCAGGGGTTTTATTAAATGAGGACCAGTTTGTTGTTGTTATTGCTGTAATTAGTGTTATTGTTTGTGATTGTTGTTGTTGACCTCTTGACTTCAAATTCCACATCATACGTGTAATGTAAACTTGAATTATGTACCCTAATATGCTATGAACTCATGTTTTCAGAACATTTGTTTTTCCAATAAAGATCACAGAAAAGGGTTCAACTTTCTTGTGAGAGAGGAGAAAGGAAGAAACCAGTCAGGCAGGCAGTTAGGGTGGGTCCTCAGCAAAACTCCTTCAAACCAAGAACAACATGAAAATCAAGCTGCTGGCGCCAGATAAGAAAGAACCTGCATCTTTGAATGAAAATCCTACTCTGTAAACCCAGATGAACGAATTCCATTCCTTATTTGGACACATTTCTCTCTCCATGGCATGCCTTTGTCTCGTTTCACGTGATTCCTCCTGACAGGCCCTTACCTTTCACCTATTTTACATATATCTATCTTTCTGTTGTTGGCCGTGGGCCAAATCTTTGTTTGCATAAAGTGTAACATCACTCCAGCCCATGATTGGTTGAAAGTCAAGCCTTCCTCTCTGCCTCCAGTTGGTTCTATTCACTATCATGTCTCTTTCCGAGTGGTGCTTTCTGCAAGATGGACTGCAGAACAGGCAGTGTACTCCTCCACCTTCCTAGTCTATAAAAACCCTGAACTTAGGCCCACAGCTGGCAACCCTCTTTTGGGTCCTCACTCCTTTCTGAGAGCTTTTCTCTCACTTAATAAATCCAGGTCTGCCTTACTCACTCTCTGTTGTCCGTGTGCCTTATTCTTTTTGTTTATGAGACAAGAACCCAGAGCTCTCTGACAGTGGGAGTACAAGAGCTGTAATATTCCCTCCTGCTCACTGAATAACAGGGGTGAAAAAGGTGCAACATTTGCTTCTTACCTGCAGAGGCACTTGAAGGTCCTGTCTATCACAATTCCGTTTCCCTATTTCCTATGTGGACTTTAAATAAACTACTTTATTGTGGTATGATTGATGTACGAGAAGGTGTACATATTTAATGTATAAACTTGATGAATTTGGAGATAGCTATATACCAGTGAAACCATCCCCAAAGTCTATACCATAAACATATCCATCACCTTCAAAATTTCCTGCAGATCTCTTTATTATTATTATTGAAAAAAATATTTAATGTAAGATACACCCTTTTAGCAAATTTTTAAATATACAGTACAGTGTTGTTAACTAAAGGCATTAGGCTATACAGTAGATCTCTAGGACTTATTCATCTTGAATAACTGAAATGTTGTACTCCTTGAAAAATACCTCCCCACTTCCTCCTCCTCACTCCAGTCCTGGGCAACCACCATTCCCCTTTCTGCTTCTATGGGCCTGACTCTTTTATGTTAGTTATGTAAGTAGTATCATGTAGTATTTGCCCTTCTTTGTCGGGCTTATTGCACTTAATATCTTCCACATTCATCCATGTCAAAAATGGCAAGATTTCCTTCATTTTAAGGTTGAAATATATATATATTTGTTCTTGTTCAAAATTGCTTTGACTATTTGGAGCCATAGTTCCATATACATTTAATTTTCTTTCTATTTTAGTTAAAAGTGCCATGAGGATGGAATCTATAGATTGTCTTGGGTCATATGGATATTTTAACAACAGTAGTTAATTTTTCCAATTCATGAAAAAAGCTTCATTTTCCATTTATTTGTGTCTGCTTCAATTTCTTTTGTCAATGTTTTATGGTTTTCTGTTTTCAAGTCTTTCAACTCCTTTATTAAATATATTTCTAAGGATTTTATTATTTTTAATGTTGGTTTAAATAGAGTTGCTTTCTTAACTTCTTTTTCAGATAGTTCCTTTGTACTATAGAGATTAACAATTCAATTTTGTATGTTTATTTTGTATCCTGCAGTTTTATAGAATTGGTTGATTCCAATAATTTGTGTGTGTTTGTGTATGTAATCTTTAGAGTTTTCTACATATAAGGTCATGATATCTGCAGATAGCGATAGTTTTACTTCTTCCTTTCTGTTTGAGTGCCTTTTATTTATTTTTTTCTTAATTAATATTTTTGACTAGCACTTCCAGTACTATGTTGAATAGAAGAGGATAAGGCCAACATCCTGCCTTTTTCAGGATCTTAGAAGAGAAACTTCACATTTTCATCATTGTTATATAGATATGGGCTTTTCATATATATTTTTTATTGTGTTGAGGTAAGTTCTTTCTATGCCTAATTTGTTGAGAATATTTATCATGGAAGGGTGTTTAATTTTTTTTCAAATTCTTTTCTGCATCATTAAAATGATCAGGTGATATTTTATCCTTCATTCTGTGACTGGTGTGTATCAACTGTGACTTATTTGCATATGTTGAATCATCCTTGCATCCAACTTGGTTATGACATATAATTTTTTTAATGTTCTGTTAAATTAGGTTTACTAGTAATTTATTGAGGAGTCATGCATCTATTGTTCTTCAGGGATATTGGTATATAATTTTCTTTCCTTGTGGTGTCCTAGTCTGGCTTTGATTTAAGGATGATGCTGACTTCATAAGAAGAGTTGAAAAGTGTTCCATTTTCTACATTTTAGAAGTGTCTAAGAAGTATTGCCATTAATTCTTCTTAAATATTTGGCATAATTTGCCTGTAAAATAGTCTGGCCGTTTTTTTTTTTTTCTTTCTTGGGACATTTTTCATTATTATTGATTTAATATTCTTATTTATTATTCGTCTGTTCAGGTTATTTCTTCTTGCTTCAGTCGAGGTAGGGCATGTTTTTATAAATTTATCAATTTCTTCTAGGTTGTCAATTTGTAGGCAAATAATTTCACATAATAATTCTTTATGATATTTTAAAATTTCTGGAGCATCAGTCATGGTGTATCTTCTCACTTTTCTGATTTTATTTACTTGAGTTTTATCTTTTTTTTCTAGTTTAGTCATGTTAAATGTTTGTTGGTTTTAACTTTCAGCATACTAACTCAGCTTCATTAATTTTTTTCTATTAATTTTCTTTTCTCTATTTATTTTATTTCTGCTTTGATCTTTGCTATTTTCTCACTTCTGTCACGTTTAGGCTTGATTTGTGTGTGTGTGTGTGTGTGTGTGTGTTTGTGCTATAATTTTAGGTTGTTTATTTGAGGTCTTTTGTCTTTTTTAATGTAGGTGATTATCATTATAAACCTCCATCTTAGCGCTGCTTTTGCTACATCTCATAAGATTCAGTGTGTTGTGTTTTTTTGATGGTTTATTTCTAGACATTTTCTAGTTTCCATTATGATTCCTTTTTTGAGCCAATGGTTGTTAAAAGACATGTTATTGCTGTAAATTTGTAAATTAAAAACTTCTTTCTCTTCTTATTGATTTCTAGTTTCATTCCACTGTGCTCAGAAAATGTACTTGGAATGATTTCAATATTCTTAAATTTATTAAAAGTTATTTTGTGGCTTAGCATGTGATCTATCCTAAAGAATATTTCATGTGCTCTTGAAAAGAAAATAGATTCTCCTACTATTGGGTGGAATTTCTATATATGCTCATTTCTTCTATAGTGTTGTTCAAGTATGCTGTTTCCTTATTGATTTTCTGCCTGATATGTCCATTATTGTAAGTGGGCTATTGAAGTTTCCTACTAGTATTGTATTGTTTATTTATCAATTCAGATGTCAATATTTGCTTTATCTATTGACATACTTTGATGTTGGATGCATACATATTTAGAATATTATATCTTTCTTTTGAATTGCCATTTTTATTATTACATAATATCTTTCACCAACTTTTTTTTTTAAATTTATTTATTATTATACTTTAAATTCTAGGGTATATGTGCATAACGTGCAGGTTTGTTACATATGTATACTTGTGCCATGTTGGTGTGCTGCACCCATCGACTCGTCAGCACCCATCAACTCGTCATTTACGTCAGGTATAACTCCCAGTGCAATCCCTCCTCCCTCCCCCCTCCCCATGATAGGCCCCGGTGTATGATGTTCCCCTTCCCAAGTCCAAGTGATCTCCTTGTTCAGTTCCCACCTATGAATGAGAACATGCAGTGTTTGGTTTTCTGTTCTTGTGATAGTTTGCTGAGAATGATGGTTTCCAGCTGCATCCATGTCCCTACAAAGGACACAAACTCATCCTTTTTTATGGCTGCATAGTATTCCATGGTGTATATGTGCCACATTTTCTTAATCCAGTCTGTCACTGATGGACATTTGGGTTGATTCCAAGTCTTTGCTATTGTGAATAGTGCCGCAATAAACATACGTGTGCATGTGTCTTTATAGCAGCATGATTTATAATCCTTTGGGTATATACCCAGTAATGGGATGGCTGGGTCATATGGTACATCTGGTTCTAGATCCTTGAGGAATCGAAATACTGTTTTCCATAATGGTTGAACTAGTTTACAATCCCACCAACAGTGTAAAAGTGTTCCTATTTCTCCACATCCTCTCCAGCACCTGTTGTTTCCTGACTTTTTAATGATCACCATTCTAACTGGTGTGAGATGGTATCTCATTGTGGTTTTGATTTGTATTTCTCTGATGACCACTGATGATGAGCATTTCTTCACGTGTCTGTTGGCTGTATGAATGTCTTCTTTTGAGAAATGTCTGTTCATATCCTTTGCCCACTTTTTGATGGGGTTGTTTGTTTTTTTCTTGTAAATTTGTTTGAGTTCTTTGTAGGTTCTGGATATTAGCCCTTTGTCAGATGAGTAGATTGCAAAAATTTTCTCCCATTCTGTAGGTTGCCTGGTCACTCTGATGGTAGTTTCTTTTGCTGTGCAGAAGCTCTTTAGTTTAATTAGATCCCATTTGTCAATTTTGGCTTTTGCTGCCGTTGCTTTTGGTGTTTTAGACATGAAGTCTTTGCCCATGCCTATGTCCTGAATGGTACTACCTAGGTTTTCCTCTAGGATTTTTATGGTATTAGGTCTAACATTTAACTCTCTAATCCATCTTGAATTAATTTCCGTATAAGGAGTAAGGAAAGGATCCAGTTTCAGCTTTCTACTTATGGCTAGCCAATTTTCCCAGCACCACTTATTAAATAGGGAATCCTTTCCCCATTTCTTGTTTCTCTCAGGTTTGTCAAAGATCAGATGGCTGTAGATGTGTGGTATTACTTCTGAGGACTCGGTTCTGTTCCATTGGTCTATATCTCTGTTTTGGTACCAGTACCATGCTGTTTTGGTTACTGTAGCCTTGTAGTATAGTTTGAAGTCAGGTAGCGTGATGCCTCCAGCTTTGTTCTTTTGACTTAGGATTGTCTTGGAGATGCGGGCTCTTTTTTGGTTCCATATGAACTTTAAAGCAGTTTTTTCCAATTCTGTGAAGAAACTCTTTGGTAGCTTGATGGGGATGGCATTGAATCTATAAATAACCTTGGGCAGTATGGCCATTTTCATGATATT
Source organism: Papio anubis (assembly GCF_008728515.1). Lineage (NCBI taxonomy): Eukaryota > Metazoa > Chordata > Mammalia > Primates > Cercopithecidae > Papio > Papio anubis. The sequence continues at coordinate 80,740,331 of NC_044984.1, forward strand.
GATTCTTCCTATCCATGAGCATGGTATGTTCTTCCATTTGTTTGTGTCCTCTTTTATTTCACTGAGCAGTGGTTTGTAGTTCTCCTTGAAGAGGTCCTTTACATCCCTTGTAAGTTGGATTCCTAGGTATTTTATTCTCTTTGAAGCAATTGTGAATGGAAGTTCATTCCTGATTTGGCTCTCTGTTTGTCTGTTACTGGTGTATAAGAATGCTTGTGATTTTTGCACATTAATTTTGTATCCTGAGACTTTGCTGAAGTTGCTTATCAGCTTAAGGAGATTTTGGACTGAGACAATGGGGTTTTCTAAATATACAATCATGTCATCTGCAAAGAGGGATAATTTGACTTCTTCTTTTCCTAACTGAATACCCTTGATTTCTTTCTCTTCCCTGATTGCCCTAGCCAGAACTTCCAACACTATGTTGAATAGGAGTGGTGAGAGAGGGCATCCCTGTCTTGTGCCAGTTTTCAAAAATTGACCACATAATTGGAAGTAAAGCACTCCTCAGCAAATGTACAAGAACAGAAATTATAACAAACTGTCTCTCAGACCACAGTGCAATCAAACTAGAACTCAGGACTAAGAAACTCAATCAAAACCGCTCAACTACATGGAAACTGAACAACCTGCTCCTGAATGACTACTGGGTACATAACGAAATGAAGGTAGAAATAAAGATGTTCTTTGAAACCAATGAGAACAAAGATACAACATACCAGAATCTATGGGACACATTTAAAGCAGTGTGTAGAGGGAAATTTATAGCACTAAATGCCCACAAGAGAAAGCAGGAAAGATCAAAAATTGACACTCTAACATCACAATTAAAAGAACTAGAGAAGCAAGAGCAAACACATTCGAAAGCTAGCAGAAGGCAAGAAATAACTAAGATCAGAGCAGAACTGAAGGAGATAGAGACACAAAAAAACCTCCAAAAAATCAGTGAATCCAGGAGTTGGTTTTTTGAAAAGATCAACAAAATTGACAGACCGCTAGCAAGACTAATAAAGAAGAAAAGAGAGAAGAATCAAAATGATGCAATAAAAAATGATAAAGGGGATATCACCACCGACCCCACAGAAATACAAACTACCATCAGAGAATACTATAAACACCTCTATGCAAATAAACTGGAAAATCTAGAAGAAATGGATAATTTCCTGGACGCTTACACTCTTCCAAGACTAAACCAGGAAGAAGTTGAATCCCTGAATAGACCAATAGTAGGCTCTGAAATTGAGGCAATAATTAATAGCCTACCAACCAAAAAAAGTCCAGGACCAGATGGATTCACAGCTGAATTCTACCAGATGTACAAGGAGGAGCTGGTACCATTCCTTCTGAAACTATTCCAATCAATAGAAAAAGAGGGAATCCTCCCTAACTCATTTTATGAGGCCAACATCATCCTGATACCAAAGCCTGGCAGAGACACAACAAAAAAAGAGAATTTTAGACCCATATCCCTGATGAACATCGATGCAAAAATCCTCAATAAAATACTGGCAAACTGGATTCAGCAACACATCAAAAAGCTTATCCACCATGATCAAGTGGGCTTCATCCCTGGGATGCAAGGCTGGTTCAACATTCGCAAATCAATAAACATAATCCAGCATATAAACAGAACCAAAGACAAGAACCACATGATTATCTCAATAGATGTAGAAAAGGCTTTTGACAAAATTCAACAGCCCTTCATGCTAAAAACGCTCAATAAATTCGGTATTGATGGAACGTACCTCAAAATAATAAGAGCTATTTATGACAAACCCACAGCCAATATCATATTGAATGGGCAAAAACTGGAAAAATTCCCTTTGAAAACTCACCAACGTTTTTTACTTAATGTCTATTTTGTCTGATATAAGTTTAGCCACTCCTTCTCTCATTTGATTTTCTTTTGCATGGAATATCCTTTTCCATCCTTTCCTTTTAAGCCTATATATTTACTTAAATCTAATGTGAGTCTCTTACAGACAGCATATAGTTGGATCTTTTTAAAAATTATATCTTTAATTTATTAGTTTATTTACATTTATGGTAATTATGGAACTGTAAGAACTTACTATTGCCATTTTGTTGTTTTTGTGTCTTTTTGTAATTTTTTCCTCTCTTTTTCTCTTGCTCTCTTCTTTTGTTTTGATAATTTTCTGTAGTGATATTCTTTGATTTTTCTTCCTTTATATCATTTTTTGCATCTGATACAGGTTTTTCTAGTGTGGTTAGCATGGGGCTTGTATAACATTTTTTATAGTTATAACAGTCTTATCAGCTAATAACAACTTCAATCACATGCAATAATTTTGCACTTTTACTTTTTCCACATACACTTTATGCTATTGAGGTCAGAATTTACTTTTTTAATTGTGCAGCCATTAATCATTTTTATGGTTATTGTTGTTATCGTGTTTCAACAACATTGACAAACTACAAAATAGAATTACATAATGCATTGCTTTATTTTCTTGTTGATTTAAAAAGGTAAAAATGTCTGCCTTTGAATTTCAAGTGCCACCTCTTTTAAATCTGCAATAGACTATTTATATGTATAGTATTTTATGCTGTTTAATTCATTTTGTAAATGCAGATAGTACTATTTTCTCTGATTCCAGCTGACTAGATTGTGATTAGGTATTCTAGATTTTACTGAATAGCTTCTTCCTTTTGTATTTTTTTAGCACTAACTTATATATTGTTTGTTCATTATTATTTTGCTTTTCTTATTTTACATTTAGAAAATAAAAGAGGCATATGCCATATATAAATAACTATTTTTATCAGAAAGGAGGTGAATTGGGACATCAACAAGAAAATTTTCTGTTTATTCAAAAGTGATTATTGAGTGCCAACTTTGTAACATTTACCTCACTAGAAATGAGGTGCAGCTGATAGTCAAAAGTGAAGGACTCATAATATAGATGTTAGAATAAATATGCATTATGAAATGGAAAAATAGAGTATTTTATTCAGACAGGGAGTGAAAGGGAAGTTTCCCACCAGGAAGTGATATTTCCACTGAAACTGGAAAGACAAATAGATATCTTCAGCATGAGAAAATAACATGTGCGAAATATCAAGAAGTGAGTAAATATGATGTATGAGAAAAATACAAACATGTTGATATAGCACATGGTATGGAAAAACTTGCCTGGTGATGAGATTGAATGAGCTTTCAGATGTAAGAAGCTACCAGAGCTTGAATATCTTTTTTATTCTACTAAGGAAGTTGAATATCCTTTGGAAAACAGTAGAAAAGTATAGATAAGTGCTAACAAAGGAAATAGCCTGAGTAGATTTACAAATTTAAAAGATTGTTATGAAAGCAAAACTGAATAATGAAGGCAAAATGCTATGAATTATTCTTATCACATAATGAAGTAGCTCTACTGCCCCTAATAACTCATTTTCCTACTTTCTTTTTTCCTACTTAATCCCCAAAAGTTATCTGGGTCAATATCTATGCATAATTTCCCAATTACAGTAATTTCAATAGTACTGACTGTGTCCTACGACAAGCATTGAAATACTAAGTTAAGCACTATAAATACTACCACAAATAAGACCACATCCCAGCCCTTTAAAAGTTTGCTCCTTTAGTGGGATGGCAGAGGGGTGAGGGGTAGCCCTTTCAATACCATATCAAGATGATTTTATACCATTATGCATAGGTTGTTATATGTATAGGAGCAGAGACACTGTGAGCTTAGATCAGTTGATTGAGAAAATATTTCTTTCAGGAAATAAAATTTATACTAAGTCTTATAAGATTAATAAAATTAGAAAAGGTGCTCACATGCCTTGGGTCAGTATTAGTTATTGCTCCAACTAAAGAGGACTAAATATTCGAAAATTCCTCTTCCTTTCCTTCTTGCCCTTCATTCCCAGCATCCTATATCTTATTAGTCACCAAGACTTTTTGTCTATTGGTGTGTATTGAAGGGAGAAAGCTTTAACTCAGTTATTTCTTTCAAGTTCTGCTCTTCATTTCCTTCCCACTCTTTAGTTCCTCGCCATCTCTCACTTAAACTTTTGTAATTACTTCACCCTAGGACAATCAATCTTCCATACTGCTGCTAGAGGGATCTTTCCAAAAGATAAATTTGCTCTTATGATTCCTTTGATTAAAAAAATAAAACACCAATGAAAGTGTTCAGCAATCTTCCATTGCCTTCAGGGAGAATCTCAAAACCCTACGCCAGTGGTAGAACACCCCTTATCAGGTGACAGTGACTGGTCTCATCTGTTTTCATGCTGTCTTTTCTTTCACACTCACATACTTTAATTTTTTAAAAAATGTGTTCTTGTTTATAAAGCTTCCCTCCCTATCCCATAGGCAGAAGTAGCTAGGACCCTGACTTAGAGCACTTTTCTCTTTGAATGAAATTACTTTTATAAATTCTATACTGTTTCACTTCCAGACTGTGAAAATCTGAAGTTGGGAAATGCATGTTATTCATCTTCGATTCCTCAATACTTGGCCAAATTCCTGGGTCAGTTATTATCATATTGAAAGTATGAAATACATTTTAAAGTAAATTAAATAAAAATAAATCAACTCAGAGTTGAGAAAAAGATCTGGAAGTTAGATAATAAATATGAATAAACACTTTCCTGGAAATCGAAAATGTGAAGAATTTTCCTGGAGGATACTTCTACACTTAAGTATTCAACATTTGCCTTTGGGTACTTCAAAGTTAACCAAGATTTTTTTTTTTTTTTCAAGTCCATTAGATGAATTTTAGAAAACAAATTTCAAAAAATATACTATATCAAATAAAATTTTATGTATAGTAATCATATTATTAGGCTTTTAAAAGTGTTGGTTTAATTCAAATCAGAGTATTGGATGTTTGGATAGCTAACCATTTATTTGAATTCAGAATATAGCAGTTCATGTGTTTTATTATTTTTAATATGACATCAAGACACTCCAGGGCACATTTTATTATTCCATTTATTCATGCCTAGGGTATACTATGAGCTGCAAACCTAAAGGCTAAGTACTTTAACCACCCAAATCATGTATTAGTGGATCAATAAAACATATCCTGGAGTATCTTAATTCTATAATATGTCTCCTATTTCTTATTAAAAAGGAAAAAAGCAATTAATCTAGAACAAAACTAATACTTTAAAATCACATCATTCTATTGTTACATATTTTATACAAGGTACAAAGGAAAAACAATGGCAGTTATTTGTTAGGATATTGCTAGGGAAATGATGAATTATGCAGTTCATCTTCTGAAATAATAAAAAGTATTTCTGCTTTAAAAGCTTTTATGGATATACTGTCCAAGTCTATGTGAAGTATTATATATTCAGAACTGGTAATTCCTTATGCTAGTGGCAATCTAAAAACAAAGGAACTAGACAATGGAATGTTGCATTTAATTAAATGTATCTGGTAAACTGCAACTTGCCATGTATTTAATACAATTTTATATTCAATTGCAATAGCTTGTATCAGCTACAATTTCTTAGTACAGCTTTTTCATTTGCTCTGTGTCTAGTATTTTGTCTAAACACTTTTGTCACTAGATTTGTCACACCCAAACTATCAATTGGCACATTGTAGTTGCTCAACAAGTATACAATTTAAATAAAAGTATAATTATATTGCTAAACAATCTCAAATTCCATTTTGGAAGTAATTGAATTATAAATAAAATTAATTATAGATACTTACATGTATTATATGAATAATCGATTATAATAAAATTATAATAAAAGGCAAAAGAAGGCAACAATTATTTATATAATTTCTGATATTAACCGTATTTTGATATATTAATTCATTTAATTTTTATAGGTGCACTATAAACAAAACCTTACTATACTCTCACAAGTGAGAAGTCTGAAGCTAAGAGATATTAAGTGTGTTGCTCATCTTGGTAACTGATAGGGTTAAGATTTAAGAGGAAACAGATCCAGAATCTGTTTGATAACAAACCCTATTTTATTTTTACTGTAACATTTCAAAACTAAATATGTTCAGCCTTTAATCTTTGTTTAGCAAAACTGATCCATCTTGTATCATTCAGAGATCAGTCTTGGGACTGACCCCATTGTAAACATTTATCATGATTGCACAGTACTGTAGACAATCAGAGTATAGCAAAGTGAAACTGTTCAGACAGAATTTATATCATCCTTACAATATATACCTCACATTGTATTTTTCTTGACTTTATTTTTCCGTAAATATATACAGCAAAAATCATTTGTTTAAACTTCAGATAAGCAGATAAACAGTATCCCAGAGCAGATTAAAGAAGAAATGTTTAATACTTCTGTATACATTTTTTCAGTCTAAATATTGATTGTAGGGAAATGGGAACTGCCATCACAAAACAGTGGTTTTGTTTGTTTGTTTGTTTGTTTGTTTGTTTTGATGTAGCATAGTTCTCTGTTACTACTGCGTTAACAAACTATAGCAGAGCAGATATGAATATCTGCAAAACATAGTGAAGGGGTCAATAGACAAAAAGCTTGAACTAAGGTTGTTTAGTGGGCAACATCCATTGAACAACACCACCAAAATTGTTAAACTTTCTCATTCTACTTCCTTCTGCCCCACAATCATTCATCTTCTTTTAACATCTTGCTCTTAATTTATTCAGTGAAGTGCTCACATTAACAACCACTGCTGTATATAGCTATAACTTTCATTCTTACATTTACCAAATATACTTTGAATGTGTACTAGGTTTCAAGCATTGTGTTAGGTCCTCATGACACAGAAAGTCCCGAGCCTACCTTGAGAACTTATCTCAAAGTCTAGAGAATCGAGATGATTGTAGATTATTTAGCCTATCTAATGGCTTCTCTGTGGAAAATGGTAGAAAAGTCATCAGCAAAAACAGACATGAAAAAAATGAGAGATGTTTTAGCTGTAGTGCACCTATCATCAGTGTGAGCTGAGAATAAACAATATATTGAAGCCAGATTACAGATTATTTAAATTTCAAGCAAGGGATTTCAACAAATGATACTGAAACACTGAAGGAAGTTGATTTCTGAAAAAAAGTGATAGGTTAGAAAGAATAACTTTGTGACTGCACCCAATGCAAAATATCCAGTACTCAAGTTACTTTTATTTTTTGTACATCTAATAGGTGTCTCGCACAGTGCTGCAAAGAGAACAGAGACTTCGCAATCACTGAAGAAACTATTATATTCTTTGTTGAGTTCACATGGTAACACCAACAAGAGCTACAATTTATTAAATACTTACTATGACAATCAATATATTAAATTTGGCATTGTAAGCATTATATTCCTTACAGGCATCTTACAAGATGTTTACTATTTATTCCATTTTTAAAAATGAGAAAATTAGGTTCAGTTAAATAATTTGCCAAGCTGAGATCAGAAATGAGGCATTTCTGGATCCACAGTTTGTGCTTCACCATGCCCTTGGCCTTCAAGAAGAAAATGAAGCATTCCTTCAGATTTTGTGGAGGAGTTTCTGCTTAGCAGAATATTTATTGAAGGCTTACTGCAATTACTGGAAACATCAATTATTAAGGCTACTAAAGACAAAACTAATTTAGTAGTTTAGGCAAGAACCGGTAAGGCCTGCTTTGCTGGTGAAGTAACATTTCTATTTCAGTCTTTCAGAAAGATACACTAGATCTAATGAACAAATAATCTCCAGGACATGATAACTCAGCAGGAAATGATCATATTTTTTAATGCTGGGAATGATAATCCACTTCCCTTGACCACACTTTCTTATGTTTAGCACTCCCTACTGTCAGAACATTCCCTCTTACAGTTAAAGTAAATTCGTTTAAGTGTTACTCTTTGTCATTCAATTATGATTTCTCATGAATAGGATTTTTAAAAAGAGTGACTGTTGGCCTATTTAAGAGAAAAAAACTCAGTATTCCTATGCCCCCTTTTTCAAGCATCTTGAAAGAGATATAGAAATAGGAAATACAAAAGAAGAGTTCACTCAAGGTTTTGTATTCACCACTGGAAATAATAGTAGAGAGAGAATGGAGAAATTACATGGAGATTCTATGCAAAAAATTCTCTGTTGTGTTGTTACTGAACTGTAGGGAAAATCATTTTCAGATCATCTCAAAAATAAAAAAAATGTGAAAAGAAAATAAGGTATGGTTAGACATGCTGTCTACTGATATTAGGTTTATTGTAATTGGTGCTAATAGCTCAAGGTTTATTATTCTTTTTTCTTTATAGTTAACCTAATCAAATCTGTTTCTTAAAGTTTTGGAATGTTCAGAGAAGGAAAAAGAGGAATTTGTATAAGCATAAATAAATATTTGGCAGATTCTTCCAAATTAGGGTACGTCATTTTAGGTACTTTACAGAGCCAGATTATTTGTATACCTGCATATAGTTATTTATTTTTCTACTTTCAAATATTAATTTTTAGAAGTTAAACAAAATCATAAAATTAGAAGTTTACAACAATAAATAAACCCTGAAGCAAAAGGAAACTCAAGATTGTCATTAACAATGAGAACTATGCATATCTAACTCTTTGGAATATGTTTTGCTAGCAAAATAATAAATACACCTCTAGCAATGCTACTTAAAAATGGAGAGATTATGCAATGCATAATATTTTAAAGTGGGAGAGATAAATATAGATCAATGGAAAATATGGATAGTCAATGATCATAACCATCTATTATAATGTTTGCATTTAAATCTTTGCAAATAGATTGAAAGTTAAGGCAAATTGTTTGGAGAACACTATAGAACTGTTTTGGAAATAATTATATGTCTACATTACACTCTAATTTGCAAACGGATAGTTAAATTGGAAAAAATGAGACTGAAGAGTAGCTCATGCCTGTAATCCCAGCAATTTGGGAGACCAAGGAGGGCAGATGGCTTGAGTCCAGGAGTTCAAGCCAGCCCAGGAAACATGGAGAAACCACATGTCTATTAAAAAAAAAAAAAAATTGTTTGAATTCTTTGTAGGTTCTGGATATTAGCCCTTTGTCAGATGAGTAGACTGCAAAAATTTTCTCCCATTCTGTAGGTTGCCTGTTCACTCTGATGGTAGTTTCTTTTGCTGTGCAGAAGTTCTTTAGTTTAATTAGATCCCATTTTTCAATTTTGGCTTTTGTTGCCATTGCTTTTGGTGTTTTACACATGAAGTCCTTGCCCATGCCTATGTCCTGAATGCTATTACCTAGATTTTCTTCTAGGGTTTTTATGTTATTAGGTATAACATTTAAGTCTCTAATCCGTCTTGAACTAATTTTCATACAAGGAGTAAGGAAAGGATCCAGTTTCAGCTTTCTACTTATGGCTAGCCAATTTTCCCAGCACCATTTATTAAATAGGGAATCTTTTCCCCATTTCTAGTTTCTCTCAGGTTTGTCAAAGATCAGATGGCTGTAGATGTGTAGGTGTTATTTCTGAGGGCTCTGTTCTGTTCCATTGGTCTATATCTCTGTTTTGGTACCAGTACTATGCTGTTTTGGTTACTGTAGCCTTGTAGTATAATTTGAAGTCAGGTAGTGTGATGCCTCCAGCTTTGTTCTTTTGACTTAGGATTGTCTTGGCAATGCAGGCTCTTTTTTGGTTCCATATGAACTTTAAAGCAGTTTTTTTTCCAATTCTGTGAAGAAAGTCATTGGTAGCTTGATGGGGATGGCATTGAATCTATAAATTACCTTGGGCAGTATGGCCATTTTCACCATATTGATTCTACAAAGAACTCAAACAAATTTACAAGAAAAAAACAAACAACCCCATCAAAAAGTGGACAAAGGATATGAACAGACATTTCTCAAAAGAAGACATTCATACAGCCAACAGACACATGAAAAAATGCTCGTCATCACCAGCTATCAGAGAAATGCAAATGAAAACAACAATGAGATACCATCTCACACCAGTTAGAATGGCAATCATTAAAAAGTCAGGAAACAACAGGTGCTGGAGAGGATGTGGAGAAATAGGAACACTTTTACACTGTTGGTGGGATTGTAAACTAGTTCAACCATTGTGAAAAACAGTATGGCAATTCCTTAAGGACCTAGAACTAGAAATACCATATGACCCAGCCATCCCATTACTGGGTATATACCCAAAGGATTATAAATCATGCTGCTATAAAGACACATGCACACGTATGTTTATTGCGGCACTATTCACAATAGCAAAGACTTGGAATCAACCCAAATGTCCATCAGTGACAGACTGGATTAAGAAAATGTGGTACATATATACCATCGAATACTATGCAGCCATAAAAAGGATGAGTTTGTGTCCTTTGTAGGGACATGTATGCAGCTGGAAACTATCATTCTCAGCAAACTATCTCAAGAACAGAAAACCAAACACCACATGTTCTCACTCATAGGTGGGAATTGAACAATGAGAACACTTGGACTCGGGAAGGAGAACATCACACACCAGGGCCTATTATGGGAAGTGGGGAGAGGGAAGGGATGGCATTGGGAGTTATACCTGATGTAAATGACAAGTTGATGGGTGCTGACGAGTTGATGCATGCAGCACACCAACATGGCACAAGTATACATTTGTAATAAACCTGCCCATTGTGCACATGTCCCCTAGAACTTAAAGTATAATAATTAAAAAAAAAAAAAAAAAAAAAGAGCCGGATGTTGTGGTGCACGCCTGTAGTACCAGCAGCTACCGAGCAGGCTGAGGTGGGAGGATGGCCTGAGCCTACAGGCAAAGGTTGCAGTAAGTGAGTTGACATCCATCCAGTGCACTCCAGCCTGGGTGACAGAGTGAGACCCTGTCTCAGAAAACCAAAAATAAATAAATTTGAAAAATGAAACAAAAGGATTATCGTGTATATGTATATAATACTATTTTTTTAGTCAGAATGTAAAGACATCTATTTCTGTACATAGCTATGTTTTCCTGTGCCTAGAACAACATATTAGAATCCCAATAAATATGTATTGAATGACTAAATGGGAGAGGCTTTTTTATTTATGGTAAATACAGACAAAAATTAGGTCACATGACAAGACAAAAATAGGAATAAACATAAATTTAGAACCACGAGAAAACGTATTTAACAAAATCATCATTAACTCAATAGGAAAAATATAAATAAGCAGGACTTAAGAGGTAAAAGTGATGACACTCCCTTCCCCATGTATGTACCTACATCAAAGAGAGAGAGAGAGAGAGAGAAAGAGAGAGAGAGAGAGAGAAAAACAGGAGAAAAAGAGAAAGAGAACGGTTGAGATTGAGATTGAGGGAGAGACACATCTTTAAGTTGTTGACACTAGTGGAATTAATGTACTTTATTCTTCTCTTCAACCTTCATTTTCATATTTTTCTACATTTGATTATATAATTCTTTTTGTTAGAAGAAACGAAGATATTATTTGCTGAGGTTAGTCACTTACTTTTTTTTTGACATGGAGTTTCACGATTGTTGCCCCGGCTGGAGTGCAATGGCGCGATCTAAGCTCACCGCAACCTCTGCCTCCTAGGTTCAAGCGATTCTCCTGCCTCAGACTCTGAGTCGCTGGGATTACAGGCATTTGCCGCCATGCTCGGCTAATTTTGTATTTTTAATAGAGATGAGGTTTCTCCATCGTGGTCAGGCTGGTCTCAAACTCACGACCTCAGGTTATCCGCCTGCCTTCCACATCCCAAAGGTCTGGGATTACAGGCTTGAGCCACCGCGCCTGGCCGGCATTTACATAATTAACCCCCAAAAAACTTACTGCTTTTTTCCTATTATTTTAAGATGAAATGGTAATCAACAGTGATAGCAAGTGGTCTTTAACTCAAAACCAACATGTTTGTGAGAGCATTTAGTATTACAAACAGAATAGCAGCATATATGTTGTGTTCAATGCTTTAATCCCAGCAATGAACTGTTAAATAATGACTTGAACTCTTAACAATGTTTTAATTTTAACAGTGACACACTTAAAAATATAATTAGACTTTTTCATCCCTTTGATTTTTTTCACCAAAGATCAATAATAATTTAATATTTTACTTTTCTACATATTTTTATTGTTGTACAATATAACAACATAAAATCTGCCATCTTAACAGTTTTTAAGTATGCAATTCAGTGATATGACTACAATCACATTGTTGTGCAAGCATCATCACTACCCATCTTCAGAACTTTTCTCAGTTTTCCAAACTGAAATCCTGTACTCATCAAATAGTAACTCTCCATTCTCCCCTTCCCTGGCCCCAAGTCCTTGGCAACCACCATTCTACTTGCTGTCTCTATGAACTTGATTAATACAGATACTTTATATAAGTTGAATCAAATAATATTTGCCCCTTTGTGACTGGTTTATTTCACATTGCATAATGTCATCAATGTTCAACCATGTTGTCGTATGTGTCAGAATTTCCTTCCTTTTTAAAGTTGAATGATATTCCACTGTGTGTATATACTACATTTATGCACTCATCTGTTGATAGATATTTTGCTTGCTTCCACCTTTCAACTATTGTGAATAATGTTGTTATGAAAATAGGTGTACAAATAGCTCTTCAAGGTCCCATTTTCAATGATTTAGGATATATACCCAGAGTGAAATTGTTGGACTATATGGTAATTCTATTTTTAATTTTTTGAGAAACTACTAAAGAAATATTATTATTGTTATCTGGTTATACAAATGACCACAGTGTGTTGGTATTTACATGGCACTTGAATTTGGAGTAAAAAAAATAAGGGTGTGATTTTTTGTTCTGCTTTAGCTAATTCACAAGAATCTCTAGACATTTGACTTGTATAATAAGGTAGAACAATATAAGCAATATGACGTTAAGTTTGTAAATTCATGTCTGTGAGTTTTAGATTTGGTGGAGGAAATAAAATAAGAGTAAACACAATGACTTCATTTTAACAACATTCTTTTATCCAAGAACTGTGAGCTTAAAGGATTGGGCATAAGCAGTACTCTTAATGTTAATGAGGAAGACATAGAAATAATGACCTACAGAAAGTTTGAATTATAGAGATCCAAATTCGATATGATTTATCCCTGGAAGACAATGTGACATACAAGATTAGCAAGAAGACGAGTAATTCGATCTCACAATATTAATTTAGGAATAATATGCAGTTACTTGGAACTCAAAGTCACGTTGGCTGATGAAGTCACAAGGTAACAGTCTTAAAATGAAGTCCCAAGAAGTATCTAAGGATCCAGACTAGAAAAGTTTACAAAAGTTACGGTGAGGCCAGAAGGGGTTCTGTATCTTTTGCCTGGTGGCTGTATAGATTTAGAACCAATATTGGCGCTCTTAGAATCAACCTGTTTGATTTGAATCTGAGCTCTGTCTTTTCCAAAAATGTATATCAAAACATAATATTGTATTCCATAAATATACACAATAATTATTTGCCCATTAAAAATACAATTAAAACTATCTTAAGCAAGTAGTATAACCTTATGATTCTCAGTTTATTTATTTTTAAAACATTGCTAATACTCGTATTTACCTTATAAATTTGTGGAAAAGTTAAATGAATAAATATATGTAAAGTGTTTAGAATAATGCCTAGTTGAGAGTGGTGCGTAAATATAAGCTATCATCATTACCTGACTAAAATACAGTCATAGTTGTCCTCTCTCCCATGTGGGCCAAAATGCTACTTTATTACTTTAATCATCATTTTGCTGCTGTGGAATACATTGGCTAAAAATTGAAATTAGGCATTTTATATAATAGAGCCTAAGAATATTTATTCCAAATTCTGCCTTGGTAGGTGAACAGGTTTGTCTCTGAAAATAGCATCCTGCAGTAAGGTTTATATCATTTGCTCTAAACAATGTTGCCATCTCTTTCTGGCAAAGGTTATTTGGGAGCAGGGAATATGCCTGACTGATTCATGATTGTATATCTACTGCTTAGAATGGTACATGGCACACAGCATTAGATAAATATTCGACCAGTGAATGAGCAAAGGAAAAAAATCTATTTACTCTCAGTATTCTAATTATAATCTATGTAAAATAATACTTTTTTAGAAAATGTTTAATACAGGTAACATTTAATTAAAATTATACTTTCGGTCATTATAATCTAAGGCTTGGCCCTTTCTATTACAAATTTCAATAATCTTATATCTCCTCTTTTATCTTTTTCCTATTTTGTCAATCTTCGATCCAAAATTCTGTTTTATTCTGAGTTAGAGTAAGGTGTTCTTGTTAAAGGTATTCATCTAACATCTCAAAGTAAACTCATAATCATACAAGTGATTCACAGCATAAAAAAATTTGTGGGGATTCATAAGTGGGTGTTGCACAGGAGGGGCTAATACAGCCATGCATTATTCTAACCTTTCACTCCATGACTTTTAAGTGGTATTGTTTTATGGGCCAAAGACTAGAAATGAGTAGGACTAGTACAACTATGTCTTACATGAGTCATTTTTTATGGTAACATTGACTAATGTGCTGTAACACTGAATACGTTTAAATTGGTTCTGCTTAATAATACTTGATCTACATCACAATACACATTCTTTCTATAGAGTGAAAAGAAATGCTAAGAATTAGAGCCACTACAAAAGGCTTCACTGACATTAAAAATAACACTAAAAAGTTGAAAAAATTCACCAAATTTCTGAACGACTATTTTATCCAGCTTATCTTTCTTTTGGTTAAATAGACTTACTCTGTTAACAATCCTTAACAGAAAGAAACTGAATTTGCCACTTTGTGGCATTAAATATTGACTGTAACCATGCCATATTGTTTGTATGCCAGAAATAAAAAAAAAAATAATGCTGGAATAAATTAATGATTATGATGACTTCATTTGGTAGAAAGTAAACTAGACAAGGACATAGATTGTTTCTGTTTTAATCAGTGCTCTCTCTTCCATGCCTAAAAGAGTGAATATGTGAAAAATCATGATTAGATCAAACGTAAACACTACACAACATACCTACTAAGACCTTTGTGTGTATCATTTCATTTAGTCTTCACGAGAACACAATAAGGAGGAAGCCAATCATAATCCAGAGAGACATAATCTATAAAACCTTCATTTTATTTAAAAATATGAAGTTTTTGAAGATGCTTTAACTGGAAGATTGGCTAACAATCCCAAGCCCATAATCCCAAATGTTGAAATCCCAAAAGATCAAAATGCCTAAAGTCTAAAATCTTGAAAATATAATTCAGGAAAAAATAATGTAAATGTTCTTTAAAGACATGTATTTCCTCTTTTGAAAGGGAATTTCTTTGAGAAATATATGAAAATATGAGAAAACACTTCATAGGACAATTTATACAATAAAATAGGCAATAATAACATACCTGTTTTTGCAAGCATAAACACTCAGACATAAACACTGACAGTTTAACAGGTACAACAGTTATGAGCAGGTGAACCATACTCATAAAGAGAAAGCTCAAAAAGTGAAATATAAAACTACACACCACTATAGTTGGAATCATGTGCACCCAGCTTTATAATGGTGTTCATTTGTCATGTGGCTGTCAACCTGAGATTTTTGACAGCACATAGATTTAAAAAACCACGAGGGGTTACCACAGTATATGCAGTTACCCAAAGAGCTGAGATCTCAAGATCAAAGATTCAGATTTAGAGAAAAACAAAACAAAACAAAACACAAACAAAAACATATCTTCATTTATTGTGAAAGTTCCAATGTTTTCACATTGAGAATCCGGGAAGCTGATGGTGTAACTTTCAGTTTGAGGCTGAAAGCCTTATGACCCAGGGGGGTCTCTGGTGTAAGTTCTGGAGTCAAAACTCCTATGAGCCTGGGGTTCTGATGTCTAAGGAAGCAGAGGAAAAATCTGTCCCAACTCTCAGCAACAGACCAATTCACCTTCTGTAGAGACTGTGCCTGCCAACAGTGAGGGCAGATCATTCCCACCTAATACATTCAGACTCACACACTAATCTCTGGAAACATCTTCACAGACACACACAAAAAAATGTTTTACCAAGTTTTTAGGTATTCCTTAATCCAGTCAAACTGACATAAAAAATTGTTCATAAATCCATTCCTTATCAGTTAGGCATCTGATGTGGTTTGGCTGTGTCCCCACCCAAATCTCATCTTGAATTCCCATGCGTTATGGGAGGGACCTGGTGGGAGGTAATTGAATCATGGGGGCAGGTCTTTCCTGTGCTGTTCTCGTAATAGTGAATAAGTCTCACGAGATCTGATGGTTTTAAAAATGGGAGTCTCCCTGAACAAGCCATTTTCTCTTGTCTACCACCATGTGTGACATGCCTTTCACCTTCTGCCATGATTGTGAAGCCTCCCCAGCCACGGGGAACTTTAACTCCATTAAATCTCCTTCTTTTGTAAATTGCACAATCTTGGGTATGTCTTTATCCCAAAAATGTGGAAGCAACTTTGGAACCAGGTAACAGGCAGAGGTTGGAACAGTTTGGAGGGGTCAAAAGAATACAAGAAAATGTGGGAATGTTTGGAATTCCCTAGAGATTTGTTGAATGGCATTGACCAAAATGCTGATAAAGATTCGGACAATTAAATCCAGGCTGAGGTGGTCTCAGACGGAGATGAAGAACTTGTTGGGAACTAGAGCAAAGATGATTCTTATTATATTTTAGAAAAGAGATTGGTGGCATTTTGCCCCTGCACTAGAGATTTTTGGAATGTTGAACTAGAGAAAGATGATTTAGGGTAACTGGCAGAAGAAATTTCTAAGCAACAAAGCATTCAAGAGGTGACTTGGGTGCTGTTAAATGCATTCAGTTTTAAAAGGGAAGCAGAGCATAAAAATTCAAAAAATTTGCAGCCTGACAATGCAATAGAAAAGAAAATCAGATTTTCTGAGGAAAAATTCAAGCTGGCTGTAGAAATTTGCATAAGTGATGAGGATGTTAATCATAAAGACAATGGGAAAATGTCTCCAGGGCATGTCAGAGACTTCAACAGCAGCCCCTCCCATTACAGACTCAGGGGTTTAGGAAGAAAAAAAATGGTTTCATGGGCTGGGCCCAGGGTCCCCGTGCTGTATGCAGTCTAGGGACTTGATGCCCTGCATCCTAGCTGCTCCAGCCAAGTCTGAAAGGGGCAGACATAGAGCTTGGGCCGTGGCTTCAGAAGGTATAATCCCCAAGCTTTGGAAGTTTCCATGAGATGTTAAGCCTGTGAGTGTACAGAAGTCATCAATTGGGGTTTGGGAGCCTTTGGCTAGATTTCAAATTTATGAAAATGCCTGGATGGCCAGGCAGAAGTTTGTTCTGTAGGAGCAGAGCTCTCATGGAGAATCTCTGCTAGGGCAGTGCAAAAGAGAAATGTGGGGTCACAACCCCCACACAGAGGGCCTACTGGGGCACCACTTCCTGGAGCTGTGAGAAGAGGGCCACCATCCTTTAGAAATCAGAATGGTAGATACACTGACAGCTTGCACTGTGTTTCTGGAAAAGCCACACACACTCAACACCAGCTCGTGAAGCAGCCAGGAGAGGGGCTATACTATGCAAAGTCACAGAGGTGGAGCTTCCCAAGGCAGTGGGAGCCCACCCCTTGCATCAGCATGACCTGGAATTGAGACATGAAGTCAAAGATCATTTTGGAGCTTGAAGATTTGACCACCCTTGCCTGGCTGGGCACAGTGGCTCATGCCTGTAATTACAGCTGGGCACAGTGGCTCATGCCTGTAATTACAGCACTTTGGGAGGCCAAGGCAGGCGGATCACCTGAGGTCAAGAGATCGAGACCATCCTGGCCAACATGGTGAAACCCTGTCTCTACTAAAAATACAAAAATTAGCTGGGCGTGGTGGCACGCACCTGTAGTCCTAGCTACTCAGAGGGCTAAGGCAGGAGAATCACTTAAACCTAGGGGCAGAGGTTGCAGCGAGCCAAGATCACGCCACTGCACTCCAGCCTGGTGACAGAGTGACACTCTGTCTCAAAAAAAGAAAAAAAGAAAAGAAAAGAAAAGAAAGAAAGATTTGACTGCCACGCTGAATTTTGGATCGCAGGAGGCCTGTAGCCCCTTAGTTTTGGCCAATTTCTCCCATTTGGAACAACTGTATTTACCTAATGTCTGTACCTTCATTGTATCTAGAAAGTAACTAACTTGGTTTTGATTTTACAGGCTGATAGGCAGAATGGACTTGCCTTGTCTCAGATGAAACTTCGGACTGTGGACTTTTAAGTTAATGCTGAAACGAGTTAAGACTTTGGGGGGACTGTTGGAAAGGCATGATTGGTTTTGTTTTTTTTTTTTTTTTTTTAGACGGGGGCTCCCTGGGTCGCCCCGGCTGGGGGGGCAATGGCCGGATCTCAGCTCACTGCAAGCTCCGCCTCCCGGGTTTTTACGCCATTCTCCTGCCTCAGCCTCCCGAGTAGCCGGGACTACAGGCGCCTGCCACCTCGCCCGGCTAGTTTTTCGTATTTTTTAGTAGAGACGGGGTTTCACCGTGTTAGCCAGGATGGTCTCGAACTCCTGACCTCGTGATCCGCCCGTCTCGGCCTCCCAAAGTGCTGGGATTACAGGCTTGAGCCACCGCGCCCGGCAGCATGATTGGTTTTGAAATGTGAGGACATGAGATTTGAGAGGGGCCAGGGGCTGAATGATATTGTTTGGCTGTGTCCCCACCCAACAATTACCTTGAATTCCCACGTGTTGTGGGAGGGACCTGGTGGGAGGTAATTAAATCATAGGGGCAGGCCTTTCTCATGCTGTTCTCATGATAGTGAATAAGTCTCATGAGATCCGATGGTTTTAAAAACAGAAGTCTCCCTCACAAGCTCTCTTCTCTTGTCAGCTGCCATGTGAGATATGTCTTTCACCTTCTGCCATTATTGTGAGGTCACCCCAGCCATGTGGAACTGTAAGTCCATTAAAGCTATTTCTTTTGTAAATTGTCCAGTCTCAGGTATGTTTTTAACAGCAGTGTGTAAACTGATTAATATAATACACACATGCGTCTCCTAAAACTACACTTAATTTCCAAATGAAGGCGATAACAAGGTAATATTTCTGCCTAAGATGAGACAACTATCCTGTGATTGTAGTCCAAAGGATTTTAGACATTAGGGATTTTAGACAGTGGAAATTTAAACTTTAGAGGTTTTTATCTTTAGGGATATTGATTGTTCAGGATTTCAATATTTGGGATAAAGGTGTTCAGGATTGTGACTTTGGGATTATGATCCCAACCCCAGTGATGCAGGGCTTATCATTATTAATTTAATGTGAGGCTTAAATAAGATAAAATATCTTGCCCAAACTCGTTAGTATTTGATACAGCAAGAAAAAAAATCTAAACTGTGAAAATATTCATTCTTCTTTTGGGAGAATAACCTTTATTTGTTTTCCTTTATTCAATGTTTGGTAAAAAATAACAAAACATTTGTGTATTCTCATTTTCTTTCTGTATCAGAAACATCAAGGTGTTAGCCACATTAACTGAATGATATAGAACTAGCTTTGTGTTTAATGCCCAGTAATCTGGGCAGGACAGAGTCTAACACTCTGTGTAAGTTCATATCTTCTGCTCCCTCTTCAAATGGCCTCTTTTTTGCCGTTTGTCACCAGCTACTCCTCTGCTCCCTTGCCACTATGGATACTTGAGCTGTTAATTGTTTTACTTGGGTAGCTGTTCTCTTTAAGATGATTAAATTCTACTAATTTCTGACCTACTTAATTTCTCCTAACTCCCATCTTTGCCTAGATTCATTCAAATAGCAATTTTTTTCCATACTAAGAAAAATATTTTGAAAGTTAATGTTACCATTTAAAATACAACTAAAAAAAGAATGATTGAACTCAGTGTAGTTTCCTACAGTATTCCCCAGCATGACATAGTATTCCTTACACAGTAACTGCTCAGTAAACACTTGCTGAAACAATAAATCTGATTGAGTCACATAATTTTTAAATCAGCAACTGACATGCTCTCACAAACCAATTAAAACAAGAATAAGATAAAATAATTTATAATAGTAAGAATAATATATGTGTATCATTTCATCTGGGTCTTTTTCATACTAGAATATTTTCCATGAGGATAAATCCTATTCCTCTTACCTCTTAAATTGTAGCTTTCAAATCTATGTATATACTCTTTTACTATTAAATGTCCTTTATATCAGGCTCTGTTCATGTCATCCCATAATTAGTACAACTCCTCCCCTCCAACTGGATGTCAGAGAAAGAAAAGAAAATATTAGCCTGAAATTTTGTTGCTTAACGTCTTTCAATGCCTCCTCAGCTGTCTGTAAGATAAAATCAAATGGCTTATGCACAGCATGTATGACCTTTTGTGGTCTAAGTCTGTCTTGTCAGCCTCATCTCTTGCTACCACCTACCTCAAAGTGAACTACACTTCAGCCACAGAAAATTACTTAAAATGTGCCATGGGATTGATGAAGTTGAGCCTGTTCAACTGTGGCTCTTCCTGCCAGTATGCTGTGTTGTCTACCAACACCTGTCTCACTGGGTCTTTTCATTCATTTCACTGTTTCCTCCACACTGTTTAAATTACATTCAGATACTACCTCCTCATGGTATCCTTTCTGTCTTCCAGCCGTGACTAAGATGTGCATCTTCTGTGCTCCCTCTCAATCTTATACAAATGTCACCATTATTCTTATTCATCAACAATTATTTTTGAGACTCAACTATGTTCAAGGCACTGTGATAGTTCCAGGGAATGCAGAGGATACAGTGCCAAACAAAACAGATGCCTACATTACCAGTCTTCACAGGGCTCAGAGTCCAGCCGGGAAGAGTAACGTGGTTGCTTACCTCCTCCCACTAGGCAATGAATACCTAAAAATTGGGGCCTGCTTCTGATTTCTATGTTCCTAATCACTGGTACATCATAGATAGGAAGTGCTCACTGATGAATAAACTTCCCTTATCTTATATGGAGGAGTGTCAGACTGTTTAATGCTCAGGACTTCACAATCACAGTTGAAACATATTTTATTTTGAAAGATTACCCCAGTGGCACATTGGAAAACAGAATTGTATACATAGCTTATTTGCCTTCATTTCAATTACATTATTTCTGCCTATTTCAATGCTTGTTTCACGTTGTGATTGAAAGTAAAATAAGAAATTGTTTACATTCAAACAAGTTAATATTTTGGACTACTACTCTCAATAGAAAAAAAAATTATGGAATAAGGTCGAGAATAATTACAGGATCTCAGTGGACTTCAGTTAAATATTACTGAAAGTTGAATTTCATTTTTATGTATACAATGTCTTGATAGAAATTGTCTCTTCTTCTATTTGACTTGTTAACTACATGGCACAAATATATTCACGCAAACTTCAATTTAGCTATTGTGTTTGCATAGCTGACTAATAACACATATCACTTTAAATAAATTTCCTTTCAGAAGTCTAAGCTACCAATTGAATAAAATTTGAAGCAAGTTGCATAGTTGGAATTTGCCATATTTATTCCTCATTTTCTATAAATTGGCTTAAGTATTGTCATAATCTTATGAATATTACAGATCTAATGTCAACATTTCAGACATTGTAATAAGTCTTTCTTCTAACAGACTCCTCCAAATACAAAATGTACATAGTTGTCTGAATTAATTCCTTTATGTCTTCATGAATTTCCCAGTGATCTGGAGCCCACAGCAACGAAAATTTTACTGCATACTTACTTACTAGTCCTAATCTCTCAGAGACAATGATTATGTCACTTTGGACTTCTAGATTCACATATAATATTCGATATTGTAAATAATGTCAATATTCATCCTCTGTTTTCTATTATTGCTATACAAATATATACATATATGTTTATATGTATGTATTTCACAGATGTGTAATATTGGTGTTATTATTATCAATCTAGAATTGAAAACAGAATTTTTACAAAACATTCATTTCTTCTGTACAAAATATTATGGAAATACATATGTTTGGATTATTTGTTTGCAATATTTACTTATAATAAATTGATAAGCTAAACATGAAGAACTGCTGAAGGAGGAAGCATAGTAAAACTGTATTTAACCAATGTTCAATGGCATTATTTATAAATGTTGTCAATCAGTTATTTTGTCTAGAATGTGCAATAAAATGGGAAAATATTAACTTAATGGATTCAATAACAAGCTCATTATTACTGAAGCTGTAGTGTGACTTCTGCAGCCCTAAAGATTATAGCTGAGCAGCAGAAGGGGAAAAAAGTAGATCATCCATTACATTGAGCAGTTAATGATATTTTATTGCATTATTTATCAAATACTGTGGATGTTATTTGTAGCTGCAAGCTTGACCTCAGCTAATCATAATTTGATGAATGTGTATATCTGAAAGGCACTATGACAAAATACTCTATTGTTTTATGAAGCAGGAACATGAGCTATTATTATGAAATTCAGTAAGTGTGTAGTTTCAAGATATTGATGCTCAGACACTTATGCACAAGACAGAATAGATGCTTGTAATTCAGACATAGCTGCTGAAATTTCTTTCTCTTTTAATAATATAAATATTCAAGCTATCTATCTTAAGTGATTCCTGCAAAGCCATTTTATAAATGCAGTAAGAAGACTATAATGATAATATATTATTAATAGAATAGAGTTGTCATTCTATCAGGAAGATGTGAAGAAAATTAGAAGATTTTCACAATGTTATTTAGGAGTTTGCATTTAGTTGGATTTCAAATATACATATTTTAGAGAGAAAATATAAAAGTGATAAACAAGTACCAACTGCATAATTTTTAACTTTATCATTCTTCTGGGAAAGGAAATGCATTATAATTTCCAAGATGAGAACAATATTTTATGTTGTACAATTTTCTTAAGCTTGGAATGAGAAGCTAGCTCATTAGAACTTCTTTTCATATGTAAAGAAGCATTGATAACAATGAAGAAATATTTTGAACCAATAATATAACTTGTAAAGCATTTCTTGGATATTGAATCACGCAATTTAATTTACACATAGGCCAACTAAATTTTTCACAGAAAGAGATAAATAAAACTAAATAAGAACAGCCTCTAAACTAAGAGATTTTCCCCCTGAACCAAACTGCCTATCAATAACACTTGATCAATAAACGGTTTTTTTTTTTTTTTTTTTTTTTGACAGAATCTTTCTCTTGTTGCCCAGACTGGAGTGCAGTGGTATGATCTTGGCTCACTACAACCTCTGCCTCCTGGGGTCAAGCTATTCTCCTGCCTCAGCCTCCTGGGTAGCTGGGATTCCAGGCCCCAGCCACCATGCCTGGCTAATTTTTTTCATATTTTTAGTAGAGACATGGTTTCACCATGTTGGCCAGGCTGGTCTTGAACTCCTGACCTCAGGTGATCTGCCCACCTTGGGCTCCCAAAGTGCTGAGATTACAGGCCTGATCCACCACTCCTGGCTGGTTTCATTCTTGAGCATAGTTTTTTTTTTTTTTTTTCTTCTAGTGTATGGAAAGTACTAACAAATTTTATTTTATTTTTTAACTTTTCAGTTCACCGGTGCAAGTGCAGATTTGTTAGATGGGTAAACTTGTCATGGGGGTTTGTTGTACAGATTATTTCATCACCCAGGTATTAAGACTAGTACCCATTAGTTATTTTTCCTGATCTTCTCCATCCTCCCATTCTGCATCCTCTGGAAGGCCCCATTGTTGGTTGTTTTCCTCTATGTGTCCATGTGTTGTCATCCTTTAGCTCACACTTATAAGTGAGAACATGCAGTATTTGGTTTTCTGTTCCTGTGTTGTTTGCTAAGGAAAATGGCCTCTAGCTCCTTCCATGTCCCTGGAAAGGACATGATGTCATTCTTTTTTATGGCTGCACAGTATTCCATGGTCTATATGTACTACATTTTCTTTATTCATTCTATCATTGATGGGGTTTTTAGGTTGATTCCATGTTTTTGCTATTGTGAATTGTGCTCACTGAACATACATGTGCATGAGTCTTTATGACAGAATGATTTATATTCCTTTGGGTATGTGCCCATAATGGAATTGTTGGGTCGAAGGGTATTTCTGTCTTTAGGTTTTTGAGGAATTGCCACAGTCTTCCACAATAACTTAACTGAACTAATTTACCTTAACAGTGTATAACCAGAACTTGTAAATTATAAGGTGAATCTCACTGAAACTACTGGGTGTAACTATCAACTTATTATATTTTACAATGTGTTATGTCTAATGCTGAGGGTTCTTTTCCAAATGTGGATGTCAACATTTTGTATTATTTCAAAATTATTCTATGTGATAAATTGAATTATTGTTTCACGAATGTTCATGTTTTCTTTTCTTTCTCGGGAGTGCAACATATTTCACCATAACAATGTCTTTGCATGCGATTATGATACTTGTTTTGTCTAGATGAAATAACATAAAAGTATAGAAGTCTTAAGTGTACTTGTGTAATTTGATTTCGGTTATGTGATCCTGGGATCCTTTCTTAGAGAGCATGCACTTTTTAACAACATTACGTTCAGCCAGGCTCCAGAGTGAAACTCATGATTCAGCTGACGTTGACTCAATTGAGGATTCCAGAAACAAGTCCAGTTGACTCACAGCTTATAGTGGAAACACTAAACTGATTCCAAAAGAGCTCAGAAAGGACACTGTTGACTCACACCCCTGTGAGTTTTGTTGTAAGCCACAGACTTTGAGGTGGTTTGTTTTACAACGTTATTGTTGTATAAATCATAAATACACATACGGGTTTCTGGAGTACTGTCGTTAAGAAACTCTCTTATTTTGTTACATACCATAGTTAAGAAACAAATTTTATTATCATATTAAATTCATATGTTTTCAGACTAATATTTTGTAAATTACTGTTAGATAGAGAGTTAGTAACTGAAATCTAGTCTGGGAAAATATTTATGGAAAATGAATAAGTCATAGCAGAAATACTTCATATATTTAAAATTCATTCAACATTTTAAAGAAAATAATGTAAGTAAATTCTGTGTACTTATCAATTCACTTTGCAAAAGATAATACATTTGAAAAGAAACTTAAAATCATACTACTCAGACATATAAATCACATTAATGGAGCAATAGCAAACATTCAGAATGCCAGTTTCAACCCAAAATTTGAATCACAAACAAGTAAAGGCTTTTGAAAAAAATTTGGTGACCAGTAGTCACAACCTTTTCTTTATCATGTTTATAAGTTGATAAAGAAAAAATGAACCCCATTCTGCACCTTCCAAATTTTAGTTACCAGGAACAATAATTAGTAATAGAACAAAGAACTAGAGCTTCATATAAGAAATTGAGGCTCAAGAAGATTGATATTAGGCCACAAAATACAGAAATTTACAAGGTGGACCAAGAGTTGACCTAAATTCTTCTAATTCTACAACCCATATTCTACTCATGCATTAATCTCATGGAAATATTTCCTATGAATAAAGATATCTGATTTCCAGAAAGAACTTACAGGATTACAGAATATGGGGTTACTGAGTCACTTAATTTTTTTTTTCTTTCTCATTTTGTGGGATGAGGCATTCAAAATCTGTTTTCTCTATAAAATCTCTTGCAATTTTGCAACTGTCAGCAAAGGTAGTCTTGAGTTTTCAAATTTTTATTTAAGGAGCTTTTGGATGATATGAAAAGCAGTTAACGAGTGTGAAATAACTACAGTCTAAAAACACATGAATTCAGGGAAAAAAATTTCAATGTATGAGGGAGTATATGTGAGCACTTCGATTTTTAGAGTAAAGGATTTTCTGCTTATCTGACTGGCACTGAGCTCAAAACACAGGACAGTCGTGCAAGGGTTTGTTGCTGTTTTAACAGTATAGGGTTAATCAGAATGTGAAAAGGTAGTGAATTGACATGTAATAATAAACAAATATACATATAAATATACCAGTCTAATTAGAGAAGAAGAAATGTCATTGATTTCTAGATAAAATAGAGGTGTATGTGCTTCCACTTTGTGGATAAGGTCCAGTTGTAATATTTACTGAGCAACTTGGTAACTTTATTCAATCAAAAAGTTGTCATTTATAAGGAGGCTGGCCAGGAAGCAAAGTTAATTTGAGTTCTACTCTAAGTTCTGTTACATGTTAGCAGAATAATAATGAGTCATTTATTATCTTTTAAAATTCTAGTTTATTTACTGATAAATTGAGGATAACAATACCCTGCCTTACAGGATTGTGGTGATGATTTTATATATCTAAATGGTAATTGAATTGTTATGATTATTGGCTAAACTTTACAATGTAACAGTTACAGTGTTTGGTACTAGGGATACCAAGATAAAAGTTACGGTCTTCTAGAAGAAGAGCAAGAATTAGGTAATGTCGGCCAGGCACGGTGGTTCAGTCTTGTAATCCCAGCACTTTGGGAGGCCAAGGCAGGCGGATCACCTGAGGTCAGGAGTTCAAGACCAGCCAGGTCAACATGGATAAACCCCATCTCTACTAAAAAATACAAAAGATAGCTGGGTGTGGTGGCACGCACCTGTAATCCCAGCTACTTGGGAGGCTGAGGCAAGAGAATCACTTGAACCTGGGAGATGGAGGTTGTAGTGAGCTGAGATTGCACCATTGCACTCCAGCCTGGGCTACAAGAATGAGACTCTGTCAAAAAAAAAAAAAAAAAAGAAAGAAAGAAAAGAAAAAGAAGAAAAAAAAGAAAAACAATCAGAAGAATTAGGTGCTGTCAATGAGTAATCAGTGTTACAAAAGCCTAAGCAGCACAGGGTGCAATAAAACCAAAAAGGAGGATATTAAATCCAGACAAAGTGGTGAGGGATGACTTTTAGAGCAAGTGATATTTAACTGAGTTTTGAAGGATGTACAGGAATTAAATCTGCAAAACACTGGGTGTTGGGAAATCAAATTCTTCACAATCTGACATATGCATTGCATATTCAATAAATATTTGACTGATAAATACATAAGTGAATAGATGTGTAAATACATGTTTGAATTAATTAGTTACCTGCTGACAAAATTTATTTTGTCTATGATAATGGTTGGAAGAAATTCATCATCAATTTGTACACTACAAACAATCAGATTATTATTGATCCAAATATTAACAGAATATGATGCATAAAGTATTGAAATGTATACAGTTTCACTGTTATTGTGAAGTATTTTAACCTATAATAAACTAAGAAAACAATTTGCATTTTTAAAAGATGTTAAAGTGTACATACATACAAACATGTAAATTAAAACAAAGCTTAGAAGGTCAATTTTTTTTTTCCAGGGAAAATAATATTATCTTTCCAGGTTTTTGAAAATTTACTCTGAAAATACTTATTTAACTTTAGGTTTCTTATAATTACAATTATGTAAAGTTTTCTAAATGTATTTGGCATACGTGAATAAATAAATGTTGTTATTTACTCTTCAGAGATCACTTTGCCCAATACGCTTTGGTGAAAAAGTACAGAAATATGCACAGAAAAACTATTTTCCTACCGTATTTGATTTGTATCACTTTCTTAATTACAGCATGTGTAATCCACATGATGTAAAAAAAATGATGGAAAAATGATTTATACGCCTGAAGCTTTTTTATTTCTAGCTTGGAAGGAATACAAGGGATCATACAATCCAGTATTACTGTTTTAGATATAAGAAAACTGAAGTTTGGAGAGAGAAATTTTTTTCCAATAAAACACATTTAGAAAACTAATTGGGATTAAAGCACTTTCTTCTATATTATCTTTTAAAGAGTGAATAGATAAGAAACACAACAAAAATCAGTAACTCGATTGTTTTTAGAGATGTGGCAGACTCCACTATTCACTTACCCAAGGCAAATCCCATCTGTTCCCTGATAAGTAAAAAAATGAATTTATTCTCTTGGCAAAATATCCAGCATTGGAGAGTATAGTAATCACTGATTCTCAATGAGTGGCAGTGCTGCTCCCCTCCATCATGTATGGAGAATGATGTCTTTCACGGTGATTAGCTATAGGCATTTAATGCCTAGGAATTATGAGACAGTCCTGCACTATAGAGATCGGTATCATCCAAAATGTCAGTGCTGCTAGTTGGAAACACTGGCTTCACTCATCATGCCAATTGTGTCCCTCACTTTGTCAGGATTTAGTGGAGGGATGGGCATGTTAACCAGTTCAGGCCAATGAAACATAAAATGAAGTCTGTGATAGATTCCAATGATTTTTCTTCCTAGTATAAAGGAGGTCAGTGAAGAAAGCTCACCTTTGCTCCTAAACACTTCCTTATGGTTTGTGCCCTCTCCTCCCAGAATAACAATAGCAGATGCTGAGCAGCCACCATGAGACAAAGAGGCCACTAGCATAATAAGATAAGCAAAGGGATGGCAGAGAAGAGGGAAGGATTACTGAATCAACTTGGGGAACGTATGCCTTCTTAATTCTCAATTGATAAACAACATATAGCCATATGGGCTAAACGCTGTCCATCAGAGTATCCGTTATTTGCTCTTCAAGACATACTAATGGACAAAATAGATACTTTGGGTAAAATTGGTTGTTAAAAATAAGTTATGTGAATATTTTTTGGCGTTATTAAGTCATTCTAAAGTTAATGCTTGTTCTAAAGAGGCTGTATGCTCCATTGAAATTAGTCCACTGAATATTATCATTGTTCTGAAATATTATTAGAAATTAGGTTTATATATATATACTTTTTTTTTGGAGACAGAGTCTCTATCTGTTGCAGTGGTGTGATCTCGGCTCACTGCAACCTCTGCCTCTCGAGTTCAAGCAATTCTCCTGCCTCAGCCTCCTGGGTAGCTGGGATTACAGAATCACACACCACCATGCCGGGCTAATTTTTGTGGTTTTAGTAGAGATGGGCTTTCACCATGTTGGCCAGGCTGGTCTTGAACTCCTGATCTCAGGTGATCCACCCACCTCAGCCTCCCAAAGTGCTGGGAATACAGGCGTGAGACACCACGTCTGGCTTAATTATGTTTTTTTGAGGAATATTACATGTAACTTGTTTCACTATTTAAATAATATATCAGAAGTACATTTATGAGTCCCCTTTCTCACTTTTGTTCATATCTTCTTGTTAAGAAACTATATATCTAAGAGCTTTAGTAAAAAAAAAAGAAAAAAATATGGTCTTCAATGATAAGTAGGGATATTACATAATTTAGTAAAGTAATGTAAGGTTAAAAAGATGGAACATAATAAATGACTGTAAGAAAGCAGGCAATCTAGCTAATTCAGGTAACAAAAATTTGAGATCTCAGATCTAATCAGTTTCTTTTGCACATATTAGACAATTTTACTGAATTTTAGGGCTGGAATATATCATCCTTTGCATCATACATAGGTTCTGATTTATTTTAAAAGAATATTTTTATTACTATAATATTATTCATGGTTTACTTATCTTACCATATTAGAGCATTCATAGGGAAAAAAGATTGTAATAGCTAAACCAATATACATTCAGGACATTTTTAAATTCTGCTTTTAAGAAAAGCACAGAAAATGGAAAATACACTAAGCACCTCAGAACTGTGTATCATCCAACAAGTAAGAGAGAAATGAGGTGAGTTATTAAAGCTTGGATTACACATTTCAAAATTGTATTCAAGGAAAGCTCCTCCAGTAAAAATTTGTTCTTTGTTATGCACGTTCAACCAATGTAACTTTTTGATGTGTGGTACTGAGCTCTTGTATTTTAAAAGTGCAGTGGCCTTTTGAATTTACAATTCAGTGCACAGTAGCTATAACACTGTAATAAGTCCTTGATTTTCTTTCCCTTGAAATCTATAACATAGCTTTAAAGTGAATGTCTTCCCAATACAACTTCATCCAGGTTTTTGTGTGTGCTTGTTGGCAGTGATATATTGTATGGACGTAGAATGGGCTTAACATATGCCTCAGAGTTTCACAAAAATAATTTAATTAGTACCAGGAGTTAACAATAAATGCTGTAGAATAATAATATGTGGAAATATAACCACAATTTTACATTTTCTAAGCTGGATATTTTTATTTAGTATAATTTCCTTTATCCTGATCTTCTTATGTCCACGATTTAAATGTACAGTAAATATCATTGTGTTGTGTTTTTTTTCTCTTTCACTATAGAATTTTTTCTCAAGGTAATAGCTATGATTCAACAACAATACTTTGGATTCTGTAAAAAATCTAAAAGTAAAATTAAGAAGTTTAAACTGTTATGTTCAACTGATGGATCTCAAACCTAGATGCATTAGCCTCATTTGGAGTATATTTTAAAATATCAATCCCCAGGCTCCAGTTCAAAAATTCTAAGTTAATGTGAGTTTACTTATTCTGGAGTGAAGCATGTCTCTTAATATTTTTTAAAAACATTCCAGGTGATTCTTATGTATTGCCCAATGTGAGCCTTTTAAAAAATATATTTGTTTTTAATAAATACATGCTTAGAATCAAGGAATTTTTGGCACTAAAGGCTTGGAGATTATCAAGCTCTATACATCTTAAAAGATTACTATGCTAACACATCTCTAGGCAAAACTACACTGCTGCGTTTGACCTACAGCAGGAAATTAATGCTATTGGCAATTATCTGGATATCCATCCATCATTTGACTACTCATACTTGTAATGGAAAATTTTATTCATGTTTCAAGTATATTTTCTAAAAAACAAAACAAAACAAAACAAAAACACAAACGTGGGGAGCAGGGAGTGAGATAGGATGCAGAAAAGCAGGAAGTGGCAGATAAGATATGGGGCAGGGAGTGACAAAGTTACAATGCATTATGTATTTTACTTTTATATACTTAACGCTTTAGAGTTAATAAAATTAGAAGTAATTGACTCCATTCATGAGAAAAGCACATTTGTAGCTATTATGGTAGCCATAGCTGTTACAATAAAAATACATTCAGACACTGTATTCAGGGGATTTTCCAACAATATCTTTGCCTACCTCTTTTGCATCATATCTGCTAGTCTTCCTTCTTTTTTCTTAATACAAATGTTCCTCAGCATGTACTTATCTAGCCTTTCTACAGAAGCTTTTTTCAATCTACAATTTGAAGATCACTTGTACCCAAACTACTAAAACCTACACATTTCATGACCTCATTGTGACACAGTAAATATGAATTCTCAAAAATGGAGGCCTGTATTTTATTATTATATTGATTATTATACCCGTAGTATATGGAACATTTGCCTTTACATCACTTGCCGTATTCTATTGAAAATATTCACATTTCAGCAAAAGAATTTTATAGAGAGCAGAAAATGAGTTTTTTTTTTTCCTGATGTTCCCAGCAACCCTCATAGTATTTAGTACTTTGTACATATTAATATATATGTATGAAGTAAAAGAATGGCTTAGCCAAGACAGATAACTCAATGTGTCCAAAACCTCCCAAACCCTCTTTTGAATCAACTTGATTTTTTTGCCTCCAAAACCCTGTTTTAAACCAATTTGATCTTCACTGGTTTCTCCAAGTATGCTTTTGCCTCATAGCCACACCTTTCTTAGATTTTTTTCCCTTGGGTGTTGGATTATTGAATAAAAGCTTAAAAAGCAGTCTATGAATTAAGCCAAGCACATCTCTATATCTAGTGTAGATATCTTATGTTTATTAGCCCTACTTCCACTGTTTACCCCTGCTGTATGTATATTAGCTCCTCATTAAATATTTTTAAAATAATATATTTTGGTTTTTATTAGACTTATATAATAATCAGTCCAGGCACTTTGGCTCACACCTGTAATCCCAGCATTTGGGGAATCCAAAGAGGGAGAAGTGCTTGAGGCCAGGTATTTGAGACTAGCTTGGGCAAAATAGAGAAAGCCATCTCTACAAGAAAAATTTAAAAATTAGCTGGGTATGGTGGAGCGTGCCTGTAGTCCCAGCTATCTGGGAGGCTGAGGTGAGAGGATGGCATGAACCCTGGAGTTTGAAGCTGCAGGGAGCTATGATCACACCACTGCACTCCAGCCTGACTGACAGAGATGCCATCTCTTAATTTTTTAAATTGTGTAATAATTTGTTTATAAGTTTTAGCATCAGAATATTTGGAAGTTTGTATTCTGAGAAACAATTAGCATTACTTAGTTGGGAACAAAAACAAACAGTATTCGGTGTGTATTCGTTTCCTGATGCCACTATAACAAATGACTGTGAACTTGGTGTTTAAAACCATATAAATTTATTTTCTCACAGTGCTGGAAGCCAGAACTTTAATGTCAGTATCACCAAGCCAGAATGAATGTTTTAGCAGAAGTTTTAGAGAAGAATCGATTTCATGCTTATTCCAGCTTCTGCTGGCTGTTGCTGTTCCTTGATTTGTAGCCACATCACTTCAATCTCTGCCTCCATGGTCACAACGCATATAGAACCTACCTGGATAATCCAAGATAATCTGTCCATCTCAAAATGCTAAATTTTATCACAAGTCTGTTCCAATTTAATCTGCAAAGACTGTTCCTTCATCTAAGGTAACATTTACCAGTTACAGAGATAAGAACTTGATTATATACTATCATAGTATATTAACATACATGTATACCGTATATACTGTAATATAAACCATATATATATGTATATATGTTCTTGTCCACGGTTCCTGACTCATAACTCCCATAGCCCTTTTAATAGTCTTTTGTTATGATGTTTGGGTGCTTTAGGTCTCAGAAGCAGGTCTCAGGAAACAGAATCTCTCTGATATTCTCCTGCCCATCTTTTACTTACTCCTTTTTCTTCCCAAGGCAGGTCTTAGAAACTAAAAATATATTCTAATCTTCCACCACCTTTCTGTCTTGGAGTCGGACATAAAAAAAAATTATCTCCCCTACTTTGTTTGATTGTAGGTCACAGACTCCCATTTTAGAAGGAGTCCTGCCCCATACCAGAGGGAAAGAATGTCTCACAGGGAGGTTAAGAAGAATCTGAACAGGCAGGCCTGGGATTTCAGCTGTCCAGGCCAGGTATTGGATCACACGTTTTTTGTCCAATTACATTTCTTTTTATTTATTTATTTATTTATTTGAGACGGAGTCTCCCTCTGTCATCAGGCTGAAGTGCAGTGGTGCGATCCTGGCTCACTGCAACCTCCTGGATTCAAGCGATTCTGCTGCCTCAGCCTCCTGATTAGCTGGGACTACAGGCACGTGCCACCACACTCAACTAATTTTTTGTATTTTCAGTAGAGACAGGGTTTCACCATATTGGCCAGGATAGTCTCCATCTCTTGACCTCGTGATCTGCCTGCCTTGGCCTCCCAAAGTGCTGGGATTATAGGCGTGAGCCACTGCGCAAGGCCTTTGTCCAATTACATTTCTTTTTTTTTTTCTATTTATTTATTTATTTATTTTGAGACGGAGTCTTGCTCTGTCACCCAGGCTGGAGGGCAGTGGCGCGACCTCGGCTCACTGCAAGCTCCGCCTCCCGGGTTCATGCCATTTTCCTGCCCCAGCCTCCCGAGTAGCTGGGACTACAGGCGGCCGCCACCAGGCCTGGCTAATTTTTTTTTTTTTTTTGTATTTTTAGTAGAGATGGGATTTCACCGTGTTAGTAAGGATGGTCTCGATCTTCTGGCCTGGTGATCCGCCCACCTTGGCCTCCCAAAGTGCCGGGATTACAGGCATGAGCCACTGCGCCCGACCTGTCCAGTTACATTTCTACACGGTTGTCCTTACTTCAATCATGTCTATCTAATGAAAGGCCCAAGAGGAGAAGGTAAGGTGAGCTTTCTCCATGAAAGGTCAAAGAGGAGAAGGTAAGGTGAGCTTGTAGACAGCTGAACTAGTGGGAGCTTACAGGAAGGTGAACAGGAAGTCATCCACATGCAGGGAGGGTGTTGCACCCAAACTCCACAGCAACAAAAGTTTCTACACACTCAGGACTCTTTCAGACCTTGC
This sequence comes from Papio anubis, assembly GCF_008728515.1. Classification (NCBI taxonomy): domain Eukaryota; kingdom Metazoa; phylum Chordata; class Mammalia; order Primates; family Cercopithecidae; genus Papio; species Papio anubis. The sequence continues at coordinate 80,774,117 of NC_044984.1, forward strand.
CCTATATATAACTTCACCAGGCTGATTGTTTGTGTCCTTTAAAATGTCTTTATAATTAACTGGTAACCCTGTTTCTTTGTGTTGTGTGTCCCATACAAACAGATTAATCAAATCCAAGGATACGATTGTGTTGTGAGATCCCTGATTGATAGCTGGTAGGCCAAAAGCACAGGTAAAGCAATGGGGTTTGTGATGGACACTGGAAGTTCAGGGGAGGCAGTCTTGTGGGACTGAGTCCTGAATCTGTGGGATCTGAGGTTATCTCCAGGTAGATAGTGTCAGAATGAACTGGAGGACACCCAGCTGGTATCTGCTACAGAATTGATTGCACGCTTGGTAGGTGAGGGCGAAACTCCCCAACCCTTTTGGTCACAGAAGTCTTCTATATTGATGTTTGTGGAGTGAGAACAGAGGGGAAGCAATTTGTCTTTTTTACTCTATAGGTATTATTCACACTATTACAATGTGGCACGAATAGCTTTCCAGTTGTCCCCAATAATTACTTTTATTTTTATTTCATAGTACTAGGATTCTTACTAAATACTGTATTACCCAACATCCCTTACTTACAGGTAAAAACATAACAAAGCTTTGACTAATTTTGATGTAGGTAACTTTTGGATCATTCTCTTAAAAGAAAGAAGTAGATGATTTTCTTTTCCTATTCTTCCTGCTTATTGGTTGGAATGCAGATTAGGAGGTGAGCCATTTTAGACTAAGCAAATCACACAAGCCTCCAGGAATAGAAAAGGAAAAACAGAGAAGCATTTGTTCCTGGTGCCATCTTTGAAATGAGCTTTCATATAAACTTGAATGTAAACCTGAGAAAGTAACATCATGTTTAAATTATACTTTTTTGCATTTTCTGTATATTTTCATTAATGAATATTTCAATTAATATGAAGATGTTTTCAGACGTAGCAGGGAATTTTGTAAAGTTAGTGATGGAGCCTAGGTATACTTTTATAGTCAGCAGGTTAATATAGAGGTAGTCATAATGATAAAAACAGTCAAAGCGGGATTTTTCTTAAACTGCATACTGCTGCATGACTTGTAAGTAATTTAGCTTCTCTAGGATTCGGGTATTTATCTACATCTAAAGAGTGGTTAAGTGAGTATCTAGCATATGTGTCTTGGAGCCTGTGTAGAATGATCTTATAGCAAATTTCAGTGTTTCCTTTTTCCTCCTTGAATAAACAAACTAGAAGGAGAGACTTTACTAAGGAAAAATTGAACCCCTCTATTTATGAAGAAATGGCTGTTTTAAAAAAAAATTTTTTGAATTTATCTCAGTATTTTAAATTAATTTGGTTAACAATAATGTTTATATAGGTAACTTAAATATTTTTGAAATCATGAATTTTTTCTTCATTTTTGGGTGTGAAATTCAGTTTATATAAACTTTCAAAGATCCCATATTTATGATATTTATTCCTACTAAAGTTATAGATAACATATATATATGTGTGTGTGTGTGTGTGTGTGTTTATATATATATATATTTCTCTTGTGGTTGCTCACAAATATTTATGGGGCCCCTATTAAGTTAATGGCAGAGTAAAAAGCCATAGAATAACAACAGTACATACAATTTTAACAATAACAACAAAAAAAACCCACTGGATTTTTCAATGTTACCATGTTATATAACTTAAAAAAAAGTCAGGTAAGGCAAATGGCAATAATTCATTTTAAATTTTACTTATCTCTTCAAAATTTTGTCAAATTAGACAAAAAAGATAATCTATTCCTAAAACCAGCTGATGTTTATTCACTTTTATGCCTATAAGTTCTAAGAGAAATTTTTAGTTTTTGGTTCTGATTGATGAGACAAAAGTAGAAAGAATTCTTCACATCACATCTTATGACATATTTCTAGCTTCCAGCACATTATAACATTAGGAACATCTCCTTGAGAAATAAAGTTTTTGGATGATAAAATATTATTGCACTTAGTTTTACTAGTTTCAAATATTTGCAACAAAAAAACATTTTGTTATTTAAGTACAAGAAACATGAAAATAGTTAACAGTCAAAATTTAGGCTAAAAATGAACCTATACATGGAAAAGTGACATGGAAGAGTTCTAAGAAACAATTTGATAATTTAGCACTCATAGAAGAACTTATATACATGTTAATGGCTGCTGACTTCTTGAAAATATCATTTTTGTAAAACTGCATGTCCTGTATTAATAGTTAATGTCATATTCTATATTATTAGCAATATTATTGTATTATTATTGTTGAAAAATCTTTGCCCTTTAAAGGTATACTTTAATTTGGTGTAGTCTATTTAAAACACAGTGCAAGCAGAATAATGCTCTTTTCAGTTGAAAAAAATAGGCCAGGCACAGTGGCTCACACATGTAATCCCAGCACTTTGAGAGGTTGAGGCAGGCCGATCACTTGAGGTCAGGAGTTCAAGACCAGCCTGGCTAACATGGTGAAACCCCGGTCTCTACTAAAAATACAAAAACGAAGAAGGCATGGTGGCGTGCGCCTATAATCCCAGCTACTCGGGAGGCTGAGGCAGAAGAATTGCTTGAACCCAGGAGGCAGAGGTTGCAGTGAACCAAGATGATGCCACTGCACTCCATCCAGCCTGGGCAACAGAACGAGACTCCATCTTAAAATAAATAAATAAAACTATGAGGTTGGAGACAAATTGTTCCCTCCTCCATATTCTCAAACACACTATTTATATTTGTAGTAGAAAAATTATGAAGTTTCATTGTATACAATTTGGTATTCTTGGAAGATAGATAGATAGATAGATAGATAGATAGATAGATAGATAGATAGATAGACAGATAGATAGATAGATATTAGTAGATATATTCTTTTTTGTCTTTGTTCTTCTTGACAATAAACAATGTCTGTTATTTACCATGATTTTTTCTATATTTCCAATACTTTTCAACTTATCCTAGACTCTAACATATAGTAGGCACTTGATTTATATACTGACTTTAAAAATTAATTTTATCTGGTTATAAAGACAAATCTAAAAGACTATTTCCTCAAGTATTTTGAGCAATTGCAGCATTACTGATGGAATTTCTTTCTTTTAATGTGATTTTAAATTGCAAACTTTAATGAAGTAAGAAAAAGTGGAATTATTATTTATTGAGCATCTTCTCCCAGCTGACTCTGAACTAGGAACTACACATATAATCTTATTTCATAGTCTCACACTAAACTTTTGGGTTTAGGTAATATTAACTAACATGTTTTATGACAAAGTTGAAGCTCTGACATGTTAAATACCTTGCCTAACTTTATATTGGCCATGACTATCAAATTTGAATTCAACACTTCTTGATTCAATGCCCATCTTATTTCTGCTATAGCATTACTGTTATGGCATCTTTGTTTAAAACAGCAATATGTTTTACTGAGTTATTAGTAACACTTTCTTACATAAATGGTAAAGCTTACCGTCCACCATTGACATTGATTATTATTATTTCCCATAACCTGCCCTAGGGAAAGCTTTATTACAGGGAATGATGCTTTAATACATTTAGACAATGGTCTGTAACCACGTAGTGCTGATGGAGATCTCTGGAACCATTCCTATAACACATTTTACTAAGGGAAAATATATGCAAACATCCTGTTGGCAGCTTCTTTTCTTTATAGAAAGCAAATAATTTAATAGAATTTTTGTTAGGGCAGAAGTGATGTACTCACTAGGATTATAGAAATCTCAACCACAAAGAAGGCATAATTCCATGATAGAAAATCTCATTTATTTTAGAAAGTAGAGGTCCCATCTGATGGGTTTTTTTTCTTCTGAATTTTAAAATTTAAATTACGTGCTTCTTTTGGAAATTAGGGCCATTTTATGTTTTTGAAATTTTCACTCTTTTAGGAAGAGAGGTAACAGCTACCAACACATGTAATATCTATGCATTACTTAGGCATACATTTTGGAGGGAAGCAGAGGAAGACTAAAATCTCTCAAGCCATATTTTGCCACTGTTGTCGTGAAATACTTTTTATTGTCCTGTAAGAATGAAGATAGTTTGACTCCCAATGGGGAGACACTTTTATCATTGGTTAATCTGAAAGCATTCATATGGCAAGGACAGAATCTTAAATAACCTTTATTAAAAATATTAAGTGAGGCAGGATAATTTTTGGTAATAAAATACTTAAGCAATTGAAATCTGTAAAATTGTAAATACTAGAAGAACTTGGATTGTGTATATGTGATAATGAGATAATCAGATATTACCAGAAATAATAATGAAGACTATACATTAAAACATTTCACTGGACATGGTGATGTGCACCTGTAGTCTTAGCTACTTGAGAGGCTGAGGCAGGAGGATTGCTTGAGCCCAGAAATTTGAGATTGCAGTGAGCTGTGATTGTACCACTGCACTCCAGCCTAGGCAACAGAGTGAGATCCTGTCTCAAAAAAAGATCATAATCATAGTTTAACGGACTTGGTGCAAGAGCATTTAATAGTATCTCAAAACGACAATAAAAATCACAAGACACTAAATTAATAAAGGCAAGTTTGCTGTATCAGGCTGAACAGTGATTTCCAAGTATGTCATATCCTAGTCCTAGGCCTGGTATATTTTACTTATATATGTCTTATAAAGAAAAAGGGTTTTTGAATATGTGACTAAGGATCTTAAGATGGCGAGATTATCCTGGATTATACAAGAAAATTCTAAAGATGATTCTTTTAAGAGCCCTAAATATATTCTTACAAGAGGGATGGAGAGGGAGACTTCACACACAGGAAAAGAGTAAGCAATGTGACCATGGAGGCAGAAATTAGAATTTCAAAGGCATAAGAGCTCTTTATAGCCCAGTGGTACTAATTTTAAACTTCTGAGTTCCAGAACTGTGATAGAAGGAATTTATATTGTTTTACACACTGAGTTGGTGGTAATTTATAACAGTAGACACAGAAAACTAATACACTCACATTTTAATAAAAAGAAAAGAAAAGTCTGATATAAAAAACAATTATTGAAAGGAAGATTACCTAACGGATATGAAAGATGATTGATCATCTATGAAAGACTTATGGACTGCCTTTGAAAGTAAAAATAGATATTTTCTCTTAGAATCATATGCAAACATCAAATTTAATCCAGTCACAAATATAATGTGTAACTAAATGAGACAGGAAAGTAATAATTTATTTTATGTGATTTGACTTCTTTGGATCTTCCTGGTAGAAAGATAGTAGGTTTAATTTTCCTTTAAAATTATGCATTCCATCTCTCTATCTTTAAAGGGGTGAAATCACATAAAAGAAACAAGAAAAAATGTTTTCAAAAGCTATGAAAGATTCCCCAGGATGCTTTTTATCAATAAAATTAAAGTATTTTAAATGTTAATAGTAACATTTGTACTCCTATTCCAAATGGTGATGGAAGTTCTAGCCAGTACAATAAGGCAAGAAATTAAGGGAGAAATAAAACTGTTCCTATTTGAAGATGGAATGTTTATGTAAAATAATCTCAAGGAATCTAAAAAATGTTCCCAGAACTAAGACGTGAGTCCAGAACAGCCAATAAACAGCAGAAGTCAATTATATTTTTATATGCCAGCAAAGAACTAGTGGACACCAAAACTAAAAATAAAATACCACTTAGAAACAGTCATAAAAAATACTTAGGAGTACGTATGAGAAGGTTTGCACCAAACTTGTATGCTGAAAACTATACAATACTGATAAAAGAAATAACCAAAGATCTAAAAAATGAAGGAGCATATTGGGTTTATGGATTGATTGACTAAACGTAGTAAAGATGTCAACTCTCTGAACTTGAAATATAGTTGTAAAGAAATTCTTATCACAATTTCTGAATTGTTTTTATATAAAATCGATACAGAAAGACAAATAACCAAATGAGCTAAAATAATCTTGAAAAAGAATAAACAAATAGGTAGAATCAGTCTAACTGATTTACAGATGCAATATATAGCTGCAGTAATCAAAGTGTGCGTTATTGCTGTAGGGACAGAAAATAGTTTGATGGAACAGAATAGAGAGCCCAGATTTACACGGATATATCCAATTGATTTTTAATAGAGTTGCAAAGCAATTCAATGAGGGAAAGACCGTCCTTCAACAAATGGTGCTGAAACAACTGGATGTACATAGGGAATATATATACTTTATATATATATATATACACACACACACACACACACACACATACACACACACGCACACAAATATATATTATATATAAATATATACAAATACATATTATATATACTATTATATTTTATTATATATATGCTAATATATATATATATATATATATAAAACTTTGACTTAAGTTTCACCTGGCAAACAAAAATTAACCCTAAATGGATCATAGAATTAAATGTAAAATATAAAGTGTAAGTAAAAATATTTAGCATCTAGAGCTAGTCAGAAAGTGCTTAGATGACAACAAAAGTATGACACAAATTAAAAAATTGATAAAATGGACTTCTGCCAAGTTAAAACCTTTTGTCCTGTGAATTTCCTTATTAAGAGGGTGAAAAGACAAGTTTCAAAGTGTAGAAAAATGCTTGTAAACTGTATATGTAACAAAAAGCTAGTATCTAAAATATATGAAGAATTCTCAAAACTCAACAAAAAAGACAATCTGATAAAACAGTTAAAGATATGAAGAGATATTTCACCAAAGATTATATGCAAATGGAAAGTAAGGACATGAAAAGTTGTTCAACATCATTAGCAATTTGGAAAATGCAAATTATATCACTACATACCTATATGCATGTTTGTTTTAGCCATTTAGTGGAATGACTAAAAGAAACAAAGGGAAAAACAGTGATAATAGCAAATGTTGGTGAGAATTCAGAAAAACTGATCCATTCATACATTGTTGGTGGTAATGTAAAATGGTACAACCACTCTAGAAATCAGTTTGTCAGTTTCCTTAAAAAAAAGAAATGTGCAACTACCATATAATTCAGCACCTGTACTCTGTAAAGAATGAGATAAACTTTTATCTCTCTACTCACACTCAACACGAACACTTCTGTGACCAGATGTGTGAGGGTATTTTACACATGTCAAGTAATTCTCCAGCAGACACCAACCAGGTATCTTCCAATTCAATTCAATTCTAATGCTATCTACCTGGAGATATGTCAGATCCATAGGTTGTGAGCTCAGTCCCATATGATTGTCCCCATTTTAGATGCCAGTTGCAAGTAGTAGGTTGTCATCTATACTTCTGACTGAGTGGTTACAAACTCGGCTTCCCATGATCTCCCCTATAGATTGAATTAATTTGCCATGATGTCTCACAGAACTCAGGGACACATTTATTGGCATGATATAAAATATTATATAAATAATATAGGTGAATAGCCAGGTGAAAAGGTACATAGGGTGAGATCTGCATGGGTCCAAAATGCGGAAACTTTTGTCCCCATGGTTAATATTTATCATTTCTCAACATTGTGCTTTAAAATATATAGTAGAATTTAATATATTTATCAACACTGTTTTCATAGAATATATAATCAAGCATCTTTGCTCAGTATTATAATTTCTGACATTATATATTAAATTATAATGGAGAATGCAATAGAAGATTATACATGTTGTTAACCTGTAACTGAAGGGTGTAGTGAGGAAAAGATTATATTAGAATAAGCATTCTTATTCTAAAGTCAATGTTATGAGAATATTAGGTATGCAGACCTCACTATTTATGGGGAAAAAAAGAAAGTTTGGGTGAAGTTTTTATTTCCTTAAAAATGCATACTCTATTGTGGTTTAGTAGGATTAATGTCATTCTAAAGTGGAGGTTACTAGAGTAGGATATTACTTTTTTTAAGTTTAATCAGTTTGCTGTGTGATTCAACAATCCCCTCAGGTACAATTTGATTCAGTTTCATAAAACTGTTTATTCTGTATGAATTCGTGAATAAATCATACTCCTTGCTTCTCTGTAAGGTTCATTTACTACACATTTGGTAGAAAGACAACGTTTTTTCAAGAAGATGAAGACATATTGTAGCCTTATGTCAGCCATAAGGTTTAAACTCGACACAGGAATTTATAGCTGCTTTTTCTTTTTAGAAGCACAGTCTAGTCAAGCATTAAATGTGTAGTTAACAGATATCCAATAGTCACAAGAGAGTTGACAACTTAAATCACTTAGTGATAATGAAGATAAATAGCAATCTAAACATGGGTATATATTGCACCCTGCAATGCAATTGACTCTAATGTTGTTGCCAGGCAACTTCCTTGGATAGATTAAACATTCTTCCTATAATTTGATGGTATCAGGACACACACAAACACACAATTGCAGAAATGACCAAAGCTCTTGTGTTTTAAAAAATAGTGTCTCCATAAAATGTGTTTGAATGCATACATGGGTGACATCAAAATAAAATTCTGTTTTGCAGTATGCTTCATTTTGTAACTCTTTAATAAAAATATGAGCCATCATAGATTTTCAATAACTCACAGTACATTTAAGGATTGAAATCAGTTATTTTCTGAGATGAATTGAGTGTTCTTAACAGATTTATATGTATGTTTAAGGAGATTTTTTCTGAAGCAAAAATTAATTAGAATGAAGTAACTTTTTTATCATTTATATAACTGGAATAAATTGTTATTACACAGTAAACTCTCTCTCTATATATATGTATATATATGTATATATGTGTGTGTATATATATACTCTGTGTGTGTGTGTGTGTGTGTGTGTGTATATATATATTCTTGTATATTGGGCTCTTTTTAACTTTTCTAATTTCATTTTATATTTTTGAAAGTTTATTTTTTGCTTCCCCAACTGGTTTCCTAGAGTCTCTGTCTCTGAAATTCACATACATAAGTACTATTGAAAGATTTATAATAATTTTTGGTAGGAAGGGACATTATTAAAAATTCTGCAACATTTGTGACTCAGCAAATTTTTTTTCTCTTTGAAGAAACAGATTGATCTCATTATTTGTTATCAAAAAGGAGAGATAGAACTTCAGTCCCCATTTTTCCAGAATAATATGTCCAGCTATTCCCTTGTTCATTTTTAATGTCTTCTAAATCATATATAACATTTCATTTAAGTTTTAGAAACGGTTCAAGTCTGTGTAGGTTCAGTCATTCAATGACTTTTTGTGAAGATCAGAAAAAGTTTCTAGACATTTTCTTTCTGATTTATTTTCTTACGATGCCCCCAGAGTGTGTGTTGGTTGGGTTGTGGTAGTGTAGTAAGGAAACTAAATATCTAAGGCAGAAAGTAATTTTGGGAGAGCAAATTAATCTACTTTATTACACTTCTCTGTGAAGAACTATAAATTCAATGGTACTCATTCTATTAAGCTACTTTATATCTAGAAATTATTTAATGAAAATACTAATAAAAAAGTAACTACAGGTTTATTCATTGGGCCAACCAAATCTTATCAAATAAATGATATGTTTTAGGAATGGTAATAGGTGCTGAGAGTAGTAATGATAACAAAAATAATAGTATTCCATAATTAAAGTACTTAAAGAATTCAATGCCAAGAGAGTAATGATAATATATTGGCATTTATAGAAGGTGTGAAAGTTTTCAGATTCAAAATGTTGTCACTAATATTAAACACAATCAAAAACCTGTGGCAAATGGAGACAGAGAAAGCCATGAAGTGAGCATTCTCATCTTTGAATGTTTGTTAACAAAAACTATTACAAGGGGCTGCCAAAAAAAAAAAAAAAAAAAAAAAAAAAAAAGTTGCACAAAGGACATCACAACCTTACAGAAAAATTAATTCTACAAGGACTTCAACCCAACAACTACCTTTTCAACCTCAAACGGGAATTACTCTGATTATTGTACCCTGATCTTTGTAGCCAAGGATAATTATTTCTGATACGGTTTAGAATTGTGCCTACACCCAAATCTCATGTCTGAATTGTAATCCCCAGTGTTGGAGGAAGGGCCTGGTGACAGGTGATTGGATCATGGAGGTGGACTTCTCCCTAGCTATTCTCGTGATACTGAGTTATCACAAGGCCTGGTTGTTTAAAAGTGTGTAGCACGGCCCACTTTGCTCTCCTCCTCCTGCTCTGGCCATGTAAGACATGTCAGCATCCACTTTACCTTCTGCCATAATTGTAAGTTTCCTGAGGCTTCCCCAACCATGCTTTCTGTGTAGCCTGTTGAACTGTTAGCCAATTAAACTTCTTTTATTTATAAATTACATAGTATGAAGTAGTTCTTTATATTTTGTTGGTGAAAAAATAGCAATGTGAGAATGGACTAATACAAAAAAAGGTAGTGAGAGTGGAGATTTGCTATAAAGATACCTTAAAACATGTAAGCAACTTTGGAACTGGGTAACGGACAGACAGTTTGGAGGACTAAGAAGAAGACAAGAAGATAAGGGAAAGTTTGGAAATTCCTAGAGACTTATTAAATAATTGTGACCAAAATGCTGATAGTGATATGGACAGTGAAGCATTCTGAGGGGATCTCAGATGACTCAGATGAAAATGAGAAACTTATTAGAAACCAGAGTAAAGATACTCTTACTATGATTTTGAAAAGAGCTTGGCAGCATTGTGCCTCTGAGCTAGGGATTTGTGGAATTTTGAAATTTGGAGAGATGATTTAGGGTATCTGGTGGAAGAAATTTCTAAGCAACAAAACATTCAAGATATATCCTGGTTACTTGTAGCAGCCTATGTTTATATTTTTTAGCAAAGAAATGAACTGGACCTAGAAATTATATTTAAAAGGGAAGCAGACTATGAAAGTGTGGAAAAATTGCAGCCTGGCTATGTAGTAGAAAAGAAAACTCCATTTTCTGGAAAGGAATTAAAACTGGCTACAGACATTTATATAAGTAAAGAGGAGCTAAATGTTAATAGCCAAGACAATGGGTAAAGAGCCTCAGAGGAGTTCACAGCAGCCCCTCCCATCATAGGCCTGGGGGCCTAGGATGGAAGGATGGTTTTTCAGGCCAGACCCAGGGCCCCACTACTCTGTACAACCTTGGGACACTGCTCCCTGCATACCAGCTGTTCCAGCTTCAGCCATGGCTAAAAGGGGCCCTGAAATTTCTCAGACCACTGCTCCAAAGAGTGCCAGCCATAAGGCTTGGTGGCTTCCACATGGTGTTAAGCCTGCAGGTGCACAGAGGTCAAGAATTAAGGCTTGGGAGCCTCCACCTAGATGTCAGAAGATGTATGGAAACACCTGGATATCTAGTCAGAAGCCTGTAGCAGGGTTGGAGCCCTCATGGAGAACCTCTACTAGGGCAGTGCAGAGGGAAAATGTGGCGTTGGAGCCACCCCACAGATTTCCCACTGGAGCACTTCCTAGTGGAGCTGTGAGAAGAGGGCCACAATCCTTCAGACACCAGAATGGTATTTCCACCAGCAACTTGCACCATGCACCTGGAAAAGCTGCAAGCACTCAATGTTAGCCCTTGAGAGCAGCCATAGGGGCTGAGCCATGTAGAACAAAAGAGGCAGAGATGCCCAAAGTATTGGGAGCCTAACCCTTCCTTCAATGTGGCCTGGATGTCAGATGTGGAGTCAAAGGAGATTATTTTGGAGCTTTGAGATTTAATAATTGCCCTATTGAGTTTTGGATTTGCACAGGGCCCTATAGCCTCTTTGTTTTGGCGGATTTTTCTTTTTTGGAATGGGAGTATTTAACCAATGCCTGTACCCACATTGTATCTTGGAAGTAACTAAATGATTTTGATTTTACAAGATAGTAGGTGGAAGGGACATGCCTTATCTCAGGTAAGACTTTGGATTGTGGACTTCTGAGTTAATGCTGAAAGAAATTAAGACTTTAGGGGACTGCTAAGGAAGGACGATAGTATTTTGCAATTTGAGAAGAACATGAGATTTGAGAGGGACCATGGATCAAATTATGTAGTTTGTATTTTTGTCCCTACCCAAATCTCATGTCTGAATTGTAATCCTCAGTCTTGGAGGAGGGGCCTGGTGGAAGGCGATTGGATCATCAGGGTGGACTTCCTCCTTGCTGTTCTCATGATAGTGAGTGAGTTATCACAAGTTATAAGAGTGAGTTATCTAGTTGTTTAAAAGTTTGTAGTACCTCCCCGTTCACTCTCTTCCTCCTGCTTTGGCCACATAAGGCTGTATTTTTTATATTTACTCCAAGGTATTTGGGTTTTGTGATTGCAAGAAAACAGTGTTTTTTAACTTATTTGTTCTGATTAAATAAAATTTTATGTTAAATTGTGTGTTTGATAAATAATAACAAAATTGACTTTTGTATACTGAAAAAAAAAGTACTTGGAATAAGAATGGAGGGAAAACAGACCAGCTGTAGACATTTCATAGATAGAACTATAATTAATGTGGGAAGTACTATCGAGAAAGAGAAGAGTGAAAGATGACTTCACTCTTCTGAGTTTCAGCTAAAAATCGAAGTGAATAGCTAATAAGAGACAAAGAAGCTGGCTCAGAGGAAAATGAATGAAACAAGATGTTGAGCCTCAAGGTAAGATGCCTAATAAACTGAATACAGGACTTTGAAACTCAGGAGAGTATACAGAGTTAGAATCATAAGTTTGCCAATGAGAAATTGACAGTCATGTTACTAAATTAGGTGAGAAGGGACAAGATCTGTTGTTCAAGATATGCGAATTGTAGATTGGGCCTGTGTGGAAGTTTTCTTCTGAGAGATTTTATTGCTGAAACAGAAAAGGAAGAGGCAGCAGAGAATCAGAAGACATGGGAAGTGTTGGAAATTAGAGCAGAGCAGAGATGTTATAAAGTCGAAGATTTGTTAGAGTAATTTTTTCAAGGGGAATAAAGTAGAATGGTAGTGTTACACTAAAGGGGTCTACCTAAATTATTGCTTATGAGTTGAACTTAAACCTGGTCAGCAAGTGTGTGCAGTTTTATTTTGCCATCTTTAGCTTCCCAAGTATTGGCATACTTAAATCCAGGGCTGGATTTAACCTGTGGGAGTTTGGACACGTTAGTGTAATGACAAGGGGTTCGAGGGAGAGTAGAAGTGGGGATAGGAAAAGAGAAGCAGGAGGAGAAGAGAGAATTGTTTTGTTCAGTAACTATTTTTTTAGTAACCAGAATTGTCAGCACATAACATATAGTTAAAACCAAGTTTTTACTGCCTAGAACAAAAAGCATTTCAAGGAAGAAATTGCTCCAGCAAAATGCTACAGCAAGTTTTTTTTTTTTTTTCCTGCAAGTATATGAAGAGCAACTTGAATAAAGGGTTGAGAAGAGAGATAGAAAAAGGTAATTAAAATTCATTTTGATAGTTTTTATTTATCTAAATTCATATTAAGAATGAAAATCTTGAATTAAATTGACTATTGTGGGAAATAAACCTGAAGAAAAAATAAAGAAAGAAACATAAAGATTCTAAGAATGGATTTTAATTAGTGTTAAACAAGTTCTCAAACCAGAAAGTCATATGCATTAATCAATATAGTGTAAAGAAAAATTGATTTTTGTTTTTTAATTATTCTCCTCATGGACATAGTGTTTACAATATTATGTGTGATCAGCAAAATGTAGCAAGTTAATCCTATTCTCATAAGAACAATTTCAAACTCAAGAGTCTCCTTTATAAAATGCAGGGCACGTAATGGTTACTTTTTTATTGATTTAGACAATATATGAGTTGTCAGAAAAAATCCCATTTTTAAAATCTACAACATGATTTCCTAACTGTAGGTGTTTTAAAACAATCATTAGTTACTTTTTAGAGCCAAAATAAATTCACTTCATGTTGCAGATCTATAATCCTAATCATTGTGTCTTTTCTTGTTTTTCTAACTAGTGTACCTTAATGGCTGACTGCTCAAAAGGAGATTAGATGTTTTGCTACAAGTGTACTTGTTACAGGGCTGTTTCATTTTGAACCAGATGTGGAAGAACTGCTTATTAATTCAAGCCACTTTTTTTGGACTGACATTTCCCTAATTTCATCAGTAGAAGTAGCAGCTATTTTATGCTGCTGCATTCCGTGTAATTAATGATAGTTCATTTTATAGACCAATGTCCCTTCTCCCTGAAAAACAAGTTTAACTCAATGTGTGACTGAGCACTATTTGTACTACAGCAATAAGCATCTGTAACAATGATCTATGTCAAGATGCATCTTGAGTTTCAACTGGTGATACCAGACCAATCTCTCCTTTTTAAACTTTCCCCCCGCCATTCCAGCAGCAGCAGATAATGCATGGGAAAATTACAGGGGTAGAAAGGAATGAATGAGAGGCAAGGTGACACCTGGACCTCAAGTCTCTCCTGGACTTGTTTATTCTGAATGTCTATCAAAAGAGAATTACCGGCCAGGCGCGGTGGCTCACACCTATAATCCCAGCACTTTGGGAGGCTGAGGCAGGCAGATCACGAGGTCAGGAAATTGAGACCATCCTAGCTCACATGGTGAAACCCCGTCTCTACTAAAAATATAAAAAAATTAGCCGGGCATGGTGGTGGGTACCTGTAGTCCCAGCTACTTGGGAGGCTGAGGCAGGAGAATGGCATGAACCTGGGAGGTGGAGTTGGCAGTGAGCCGAGATCATGCCACTGCACTCCAGCCTGGGCGACAGAGCGAGACTCTGTCTCAAAAAAAAGAGAGAATTACCTCTGTACATCAGCAAACATGAATTACAGAGAAGAATTTAGTCAATTCCAGGTGTTGTAATTGTAGCAAAATTGCAATAAGGCCTGGAATGACATGGATATAAGACTTCCTTTCCTCAACTCTCATGCATTCTACATTTATTTATACTAATGGTATGCTAAACCCTACGTTAATAACTAACATACAAAGATAATTACAACATGGTGCCTGTAAGAGGAGGGAATAATAACTGAGAGAAGAGATAATCAGTCAGTGGGCATAAAAACACACAGGAGTATCATGGATATATGAAGAAGTGATTGAACAAGAGCTTAGTGCAGTAGATGAGGCCTGTATCGTTAGGACTTTGAAGCTAATCTAAGTTTGAGGATTTATTTTTTCCCATACACAATGGATTCATCATAAACGATTAAAGATTTTTAAAGCCAGAGAATGATATCTCAGTATTTGAATTTTAGAAAAATCATCCTGGCAAAACTGTGGAAAGGATCAATGAAGATACAAAACCTTGAAATAGGGAACCTATCAAGAAGAATCAGAGAGGACTTCATAGGACTCTAAGAAAGAACATTTGGAGCGGTTAAAAGGAAACTAACAATGTATCAGAATAATGGGTATGTCCATATAACAAATAAAAAACCTATTTTAATTTGTGTTCAACTGTAAGCAAATGTTGATCATTAGCAATCTTTGACATGGCAGTTTCAATGGATTACTGGAGGAAAAATTCTAATTACACAAAAAATATTTCAGGAAATATAACCAGGTGAGGATGACTCTAAAAGGAATAATAAGCCTAGAAAGAGAATGTCATGAAATGCTATTTAGAGGGGAAAATAGGCTTATATAAAATGCATTTTGAACATTTTTGTATAGAGGGATATGTGTACACATTTGTATATAATAGACCAAAAATGTAATAGAGACAGAGATTGAAAATTGATCAAAAGAAGAAATATTAGTTAACTAAGTCAAGATAACTAAGAAAGAGTAGACAATATGCTAAATCTGTTGGAAATATTTCTTATTCAAGTGAAGGATCATGTTTTCTGGCTGAGATGGAAAAAAATGTGATAAGCTTTTCAGAATAAATTAACTGTGAGATGGAAAAATTTACATTCTGAGATAAAAATTTTTCTTTATAAATCAGTATTTGATTTAATTATGAATCAGGTTTATATTAAAGTTGTAAGGGACTTTTAGCCAGAATGCTAGAGATTTGTAAATGACTGTCATACAAAACAGAAGACAGAATAGCTGTGACATTAAGAAATACTGGTGAGAGGCACTGGTAATCCAGTTCAGGATTGACACTACACCGGATATTGGCAGCAATCTTATTCGTTTCAAAAATGTTTCGAGACTATATGGTCGCATTTGGCTAGATTAAAGTGCAAGAGAGTAACTAGATTAGATCCTGCAGAATAACAGGAACAAATAAGTAGGAGTATAATGGAAATGGCACTTGATATAGAACTTGTGGGTTTTGGATGAGCACACAAGGAAGTGTAGCCAGGAAGAAGTTGTGAAAAATTAGGAAAAGGACCAAACAAGAAACAGCATGCTCAATGTTATGAGTTGAATCATGTCACTCAAAAGATATGTTGGTGTCTTAACCTTTGGTATCTATGGCTATAACCTTATTTGGCATTAGGGTCTTCATTGCAGATGTAATCAAGTTAAGATGATGTCATTGGGCTGGGCCTTAATTTAATATGAATTCAGAAGCCAGAAAAGGCAAAGATTATTTCCTACAGGTTTCAAAAGAAACATGGTCCTGCCACCACTTTGATTTCAGATTTCTTTGCCTCCAGAACCATGAGACAATAAATTTCTATTTTGTTAAGCCATCTTGTTGCGGGAAGTCAGGGATCTCAAATGGGGGGACCTGCTGAAGCCATGACAGAATAACATAAATTGTGAAGATTTCATGGACATTTTTTAGTTCTCCAAATTAATACTTTTATAATTTCCTATACCTGTCTTTAATCTCTTAATCCCATCATCTTGGTAAACTGAGGATGTATGTTGCCCCAGGACCCTGTGATGATTGCGTTAACTGCACAAATTGTTCATAAAGCATGTGTGTTTGAACAATATGAAATCTGGGCACCTTAAGAACAGGATAACAGCGATTTTCAGGGAACAAGGGAGATAACCTTAAAGTCTGGCTGCCTGTGGGCTGGGTAGGACAGAGCCATATTTCTCTTATTACCAAAAACGGGTAAAAGAAATATTGCTGAACTCTTTCCCCAGTAAGGAATATTAATAATAAACAGCCCTGAGAAATGAATGCATTCCTGGGGGGCCTCTAAAATGGTTGCTTTGGGGGTGTCTGCCTTATGTAGTTGCAGATAAGGGATGAAATATGCCCTGGCCTCCTGCAGCGCCCCCAGGCTTGCTGGGATTAGGACATTCCAGCCTGACGAATTCTAGTCGGACCAGTTCTCTGCTCTTGAACCTTGTTAAGAGGTTTATCAATGACGATGTGTGCACAGTGGGACATGGAACTTCATTAGTAATTCTAGTTTCACCCTGACCTTGTGATCTCACCCTGCCTGACCTTCTGCCTTTTGATCTTTTGTTGCCCTTGAAGCATGTGATCTCTGTGACCCACACCCTATTCACAGACTCCCTCCCCTTTGAAAATTGCTTCTAACAACTTGCTGGTTTTACGGCTCAGGGGGCATCACAGAACCTGCTGACATGTGATGTCTCACTCAGACTCCCAGCTTTAAAATTTCTCTCTTTTGTACTCTTTCCCTTTATTTCTCAGACTAGCTGACACTTAGGGAAAATAGAAAAGAACCTACATTGAAATATTGGGGGCTGGCTTCCCCCAATACATCTAATTTATGGTATGTTGTTACAACAGCACTAGGAAACTAATACAGCCAATAAAAATTATCACCAACAGTCTGCATTGGTCAACTGGTTTTTAGAATGCAGAGACAACTAACTAGTTTAATATTTTATTTTATTTTTTTTCAAAATTGGTTGGTTTATGAGATATATGATAAGAATATAGATAAATGGATTGAGCAGTCATTTGCACACTGAAATCTTAAAATATTTTAATGTTTTATGTTAAATAAAATGACCACAATGACCAATAGAATGACCACAGTGTTCTTCATTTTGAAAGAGTTTAAATTTTCGATACTCTTTTAGGCTAAAGTATACCTTGTTAAAATAAAGTAAAAACATAAGTTATCATGTTATATGCTTAAATGTTGAAAAATCTATTGATGGAAATTTAATTGCATTTTCTATCCCAAACAAAGCACATACAACTAATAATTCTATTTATTTGCTTTAGTATAATAGTAATTTAATAAAATTAGAATTTATATACATTAAACAAAATATATTAGAATTAAACATTCACTCTGACTGTGAATGTAGGTACCTGTATATATTTTTGACTTATAAATGCTTGACATAAATGGTTGGCTTAATATTTAAATTTTTATACACTTAAATTAATTGAATGAGATGTATTTATAGGCAGTATTTACAACAGGAAATTTTATTGCCACCATACATTATGTATATTGCAGGGACGAAGAAAAGATAAATACTTTATTTTAATAAGAATATTAATGGTGATGATGATGATAATAATAAGACCTTGGATTTAATTAG
The DNA here is from genome assembly GCF_008728515.1 of Papio anubis. NCBI lineage: Eukaryota > Metazoa > Chordata > Mammalia > Primates > Cercopithecidae > Papio > Papio anubis. The sequence continues at coordinate 80,792,379 of NC_044984.1, forward strand.
TGCTTATTTTCAGATGCTTTACATGGACTAATTTAATTATCAAAAGCCAAAAAATAAGCAAAACTACAAAGTAGCTACAATTATTATGCTCATTTGCCAATGAAAACATTGTTGCTTATAAACTGAGTTTCTTGCCCAACATTAGACAACTAAGAAATGGTGGAGCCGGGCGCGGTGGCTCAAGCCTGTAATCCCAGCACTTTGGGAGGCCGAGACGGGCGGATCACGAGGTCAGGAGATCGAGACCATCCTGGCTAACACGGTGAAACCCCGTCTCTACTAAAATACAAAAAAAATTAGCCGGGCGAGGTGGCGGGCACCTGTACTCCCAGCTACTCGGGAGGCTGAGGCAGGAGAATGGCATGAACCCAGGAGGCGGGGCTTGCAGTGAGCTGAGATCCGGCCACTGCACTCCAGCCTGGGCAACAGAGCCAGACTCCGTCTCAAAAAAAAAAAAAAAAAAAGTCTTGGAGACAAGACTGGAGTCCTATCGCATTCCAAAACCTTTATGGTTAATAAGTATATTATTTGAATACATTTTGTAAATATGTATTCAAAGAGTATACATTATTTGCACAAACTTTTTTCAGCTATTGAAAAATAAAAGCCATTTAAAAGGGCTATTGATAAAATACTCTACAATCTTAATTTTCTCATTTCAAATGCTACTCATGACTAACTGGAGGTAGACTGAATGATTACAGCATATGATTTCTGAGTCATTCATATAAACATAAGTCTGGGTTATGCTAGAGTGGTTGATGGATGGCCTGAGTTTTTAACACATAAGAGGTAATAGGGGCTGGGCACAGTGGCTCATGCCTGTAATCCCAACACTTTGAGAGGGCAAATCACCTGAGGTCAGGAGTTTGAAACCAACCTGACTAACATGGTGAAACTCTGTCTCTACTAAAAATACAGGCATGATGGAGCACACTTGTAATCTCAGCTACTCAGGAGGCTGGGGCAGGAGAATCTTTTGAACCAGGAAGTGGAGTTTGCAGTGGGCCAAGATCCTGCCACTGCAGTCTAGCCTGGGCAACAGAGTGAGACTCCATCTAAATAAATAAATAAATAAATAAATAAATAAATAAATAAAAAGAGGTAATGAATAAGTATTCATTTTTGTTGAAAAAGTGAATAAGTGAAAGTATAAATTAGTATTTAGAGAATATTGCAAAGAACTGAGCTCATCAGCAACTAATTGTAAGGAGGACCAATAAGGAGAAACAAAGTTTAAAAAGAGTAAAGCATCATGTGAGTAGACGGAAGAAAGAGTATTAAAGAAATTGCAAATATAATTAGCTAGGGAAGGAAAGAAAACTGAAGAAAGTTGATTGGATTTTGCCAAGAAATCACTTATGTCATTGTAAAAATAATGGTGGAAAGTTGAGGTCAAATATTCTGCTGAAATTATTTCCTAGAAAAAATGCTCATATTTTTGTTTCACTTACAACTTTCAGACCTTTCTCTAGTTTAAAGAATTATTATGGTTATTGCAAAACATTTCTGTTACAGAGCAGCAAAACAAAATCTTTTCCAAAATTTCATCTATATAGTGTGTTTCAATCAAATGCATTCATGAGGGAAAAATATAACATTATTTCTCCCTCCAACTTTTAAAAGTTCATGATCTGTTATATAATTATTACCTAAATATGAGGTTATTAATATAGAATTTAATAAAATTTTAGGATTTCTCATACTTAAGATAATTTCTTCAACCTTACAGATCTGTTAAAACTTTCTGCTGAAAGTCCTTTATCCAAAACACTAATTCCAAGGACTTTAACCAGTAATATTAAAAATGAACAAAGAAACTTAGTTTTATTTCAGCCTCTTTGAGATATACATACATATATATGTATATATATCTATACATATATAAATTTTAAATTATATATAAATATATATCACATAGATAATTTAAATTTGAATATTATACAAATTAATATTACCAATTTTGCAACTCAGTGAGTTTTCCAGCTTCCTAAATCAAGGAATAAATTAAGAGGCCTATTCTGAATTCTGAAAGGGGACCAGAAGAATAAAAGCATGACATTTTAGTCTTACACAAATTTTCTGAAGGGAGTAAAAAAGAAGTAAAAATAGAGCAATAGATAGTATTATTTTGCTACTCAAGTGGAGATGAATGGACAAGGCCATTTTACTTCCTGAAATTTTCTTATAGGGGATGGTAATAAAAGAAAAATGAGACCTAAACACTCAGGGAATCAATGTTTGTGTGATATTATGAAGGGTGTGTTTCATAGTACTACAGCAGGAAGGCTAATATTGACCCTATGTATTAAGGGAGTTGTATCAGGGCATAGAAAAAAGCATGGGTAGAGGTTATTTTGTGTGTTATATGTTAAGTGCAGCAGCAAATGTGAGGAAAAAAGAGATAGGAAAAAACACTACTTACGCATAGCTTAACTATGACTGTCTTTCCCATAGTTTAGGAATTGCAATAAAGCCTATATATATATATATATTCGTTTAAAGTTAACCAGTTTAAGTAGGATTCTGAAACTCTGAGTTATTCATGTAGACTTTGAAAAAACGAAATGCTTTTTACAGGCCTGGTGTGGTGGCTCATACTCATAATCCCAGCACTTTGAGAGGGTGGGGTGAGGGAATTGTTTGACCCCAGGAGTTTGAGCCCACCCTGGGCAACACGGCAAAAACTTTTGTCCCTAAGAAAGATTTTTAAAAATTAGCGAAGCATGTTGGCATGTGCCTGCAGCCCCAGTTACTCTTGAGGCGGAAGTGAGCCCAGGAGTTAAAGGCTGCAGTGAACTATGATTGTGCCACTACACTGCAGTCTGGGCTACAAAGCAAGATCCTGTCTCAAAAAGAAAATTTAAAGAAAATATAATAAAAATACATTTTGCAAGTGTTTACTGTTTAAGCTAATGCATAGGTAGCAAGACTATTCATTGGTTCTCTAAATTTGCAATATTTATAGTACCACAAAATAGGCTGGGCCACGTCTTAGCAGCTCATAATATGAAGTCATTGCTGAGATGAATTGCAAATACTACCGGTTCATCTCCATAAGAAATAAACCGTATAAAAATTCATAGTACTTTAAAAACCACATTTTGCTTTGAGATGTATAACAACTTTCATTCCAAGATTCCTAATATTATAGTTTAAAACAACTTTAGTTTAGAAATATATCCAGTTCCATATAGCTGCTACTTGAACAGTTTGGCCATAAAAAACAAGAATACATATTCTTTCTCTCTCTCTCTCTTTCTCTCTCTCTCTCTGTGTGTATATATATATATATAATTTTTCTGGTAAAATCTGAATTATAGAAGTTATGCTGCATTCCTTTCAAATTGGTTCACATTTCAAAATTCCTTTTAGAGTAATAAAATATAGTGAGACATTGTGAACCGAACAAACTTTAACGTGAGGTAGAATTTGAGTAGCTTCTTTGGAAAGTAGAATACACACCTTTAAACTTGGATCTTCTTTGTCCTGGCTTTTGCTGACTTTTGAATGTCTCTACAGGATAGAAGTAAAATTGAGCATTTCTATGTAATAGTATTAATGATCAGATAATAAATTACACACACACACAAAATTGTTTAGGCTATACCTATGGTTCAGATAATTGTTCTACCCCTTGCTGGTAAAGTGATATTTAGATTTGCAGAAGTTAGGCGCATGGTACATTCATCAAATTCATTGTTCTTTACATATTGATTGATTAAACTGAGGCTCATACCTTTGGTTCTCAAAAATCTGTCTTTTTCCAGAGGTATATTTTTTCCCAAATAACCCTATTTAATGATTTGCCAAGCAGCCTATGTTTTTTAAAAGACCTTGGATTCTCTGGGTGCCATGGCTCACAATTGTAGTCCCAGGATTTTGGGAGGCCGAGGCAGGCGGATCACTTGAGGTCAGGAGTTCAAGATCAGCCTTGTCAACATGGTGAAACCCCCTCTCTACTAAAAATACAAAAATTTGCCAGGCATGGTGGCAGGCGCCTATAATAAAAGCCACTCAGGGAGACTGAGGAAGAAGAATCGCTTAAACCCAGGAGGCAGAAGTTCCAGTGAGCCGAGATTGCCCCACTGCACTCCAGCTTGGGCGACAGAGAGAGACTCTGTCTCAAACAAACAAACAAACAAACAAAACTTTGGATTAAAAACCAAATGTAAAATGTAAAGAGAAAAATGTAAGTCCCACATATCGTGTATCTAGTATATAGTCAAGAAAATAAAAAGTATATAAATTTGAAGCATAAGCAGAAACTGTAAGTCTTCATTTGTAAGTCATTCTGAAGAGTCATACTCAACTTCTTAAATGTATGATAAAATCAGTTTAGGCAGAGAAACTAGGTTACTTACTAGTGGTTTGTTACAAAATATGTTTTCCTTGAATCTAGGCTTAGAAATGGGGTTTTATTCAAAGATAAGACAGAATGATACAAATTGACAGAATGATGAAAATCAAGGAGGACACAACTCTAAAAAAAATGGAGGTAGCATTAATATTAAATATTCAACCATCCCAAAACCTTTTTACTCAAATCTACCCTTTAACCACTCCTATCCTTCTTTACTCCTTCTCTCACCCTAGCTTAAACACAAGGTTAACTGAAGTACAAAATTCTGTCAGCAAGTATATAGTCACTGTTCAAAACCTTGGAACTATAAGAAGTCCTGGATTGTTGCCTTAATTATTAAAAATACACTTACGAGAAACTAATTTATTTTCAAAATTTACTCACAGATCAGTTAAAATAACTTCAATAACGCTGAAACAGTCATGCATTTGGAAAACTATCATTTTTCAACCCTTGACATCTTAAAATTTGCTATAGCTTATAAAAACAAACGCAAACCAATATCTCTGGTTGTAAGAATGTGCTGTAGACTAAATCTTATGGCCAACATGCAACTTCTGTGTCAAAGAAATGACATTTTAAAATCAATTCTTATGCCTATGCGATTTAAATTTAAAAAGAATCTCAAATTAAATTTACAAAGAATTTTAAAAGAATTTAAATTACAATTTAAATTTTAATTTAAAAAGAATCATAACATTTAAAAAGAATCATAAAATTTATATATATATATATATATATATATATATATATATATATATATATATTTTTTTTTTTTTGGAGACCTAGTCTCGCTCTGTAGCCCAGGCTGGAGTTCAGTGGCGCGATCTCCTCTCGCTGCAAGCTCCACCTCCTGGGTTTACGCCATTCTCCCGCTTCAGCCTCCCAAGTAGCTGAGACTACGGACGGCGCCCGTAATTTTGTTTTTGTAATTTTTTGTATTTTTAGTAGAGAGGGGGTTTCACCGTGTTAGCTAGGATGGTCTCGATCTCCTGACTTCGTGATCTGCCCTCCTTGACCTCCCGAAGTGCTGGGATTACAGGCGTGAGCCACCGTGCCCGGCCTCTATTTCCTTTTCATAAAATAACATGGGTCAATATTCTGGCTAATGTGACACAATTCAATAAAGATATTGTAGAATAATTTAAAATGTAATTGTACTGGTAATTAGTTTCCATTTCAATATACTCTTCTGAAATTGCTGTATCTTATTGTGGAAAAAAACCAGAGTATCTTGCTTACTATGACAAACCAGTTTTTCTGCACTGCATCTCTCCAGCAAGGGCTTAACATATCTGATATGTCATAGTCAACATTCCTGCTAATCTTTCCCACCAGTGTCAAGTGCAGAGAGCTATCGCCTATTCATTTTGTTGTATAGTGGAGGAAGAAAGATGTAGAATGGGCAGAAAGTAATCTGCACAAACATCAGAATAAAATGGGCTTTTTGAGCACAGACACAAAAGAGATGCAAGTAGAATTAGAAAATCAGCTGTTTTCTGAGATTTCTTTTGCAACTCTTTCTTTGCCTGTACTGTTTGCTTGAATGTAAATTACTCTTAATTTTACTATATTACTTAGTTATTGAATGCTGTAACACTAAAAAAAAGTTTCTATTTGTATCAAAAATTTATATATTTCACTGCATCATAGAGTCAAGGTGCATTAAATAAAACACTATTAAATATTAAATACTTTGACATCTATGAAGCAATACTATTATTGTCATCTAACATATAATTATGGAATATGTTAGCATGTGAGTACTCTATTTAAAGAAAAAACTAAGAAGTCTCAGAAAACATAAGGTAACAATAGTGTTTACAATTTTACCAACAGTAATGGAATTTTCTATGACAGAACAACTAAAACTTTGACTATCTACTATACAGTTTCTTCTATTGAGTGTTTGTGTGCAAATGTTTGCATGTATAGCACATGTACATGTATAAATGTATGTGTGTGTGTACAGGGCATATAGTGTAATAATTGAATTATATTTTAATATAATTTTAGTTTAATGATACTGGAAATGACTCATAGTAGAAAGAATTGAAAATAAAAACCAGAAAAGTCCAAAACTTGATGTGTAAAATATCCATTCATAATGTATTGAACATTACATTACATTATTATCCATTCATAATGTCTTACATGTAAGGAACTATTAGTGTGATTCTTCACATTAGAATTGGCACTCTCTTGGTCAATAATGAGAAAGCAAAAATGAATATCTTTTTTAAAAATGCATCTATTTAGAGCCATACACATACAAATAGATATTTTTAAAAGGAGCCTCAAAGGGGTAGGACTTAGGGAAAATAGATGTGACTATGCTTTCGAGAGATACAAAATCTTCCACTTGGAAATATTTGCAAAACTAAGTTTTGTTAGTATAGGTTAGCAAATCACACACAGAAAAGGCCTGATTATTTGTGTAAGCATGTAAGAATGCAAATTAAAGAGAGATCTCTCTTCATAGTTTAAACTTCGTTAACCAACATATATAATAAAACCTTTGATAGAAGGAAATAAAAATTAGAAGCATTGTGTTTAAAATTAGAAGAACCTAGGTTCCAGAATCATTGCAGCCACCTATTAACATCTTTAAACCTCCATTTTGTCACCTGTAAAAGAAGAATCTTAATAGTGCTGAATGTTGCATTGTTGCTGTTAAAAGGTTTAGCCTTTCTCTTTAGATTTTTGTCCCCTACTCTTCCAGTCATCACAGGAAGTGCACTATGCCTCCTCCATTTGGTTAGAACCTCTCTTATGTTTTATTCAGTGTTCTTTTTTTAGCCTGAAATAAAATTTCTTACTTTTCTTTTGATATGAAAAAATGTTGGCTATATACTTTTTTTTCTTTCTTTTTCTTTTTTCTTTTTTTTTTTTTTTTTTTTGAGACAGAGTCTCGCTCTGTTGCCCAGGCTGGAGTGCAGTGGCCGGATCTCAGCTCACTGCAAGCTACGCCTCCCGGGTTTACGCCATTCTCCTGCCTCAGCCTCCCGAGTAGCTGGGACTACAGGCGTCCGCCACCTCGCCCGGCTAGTTTTTTGTAATCTTTTTTAGTAGAGACGGGGTTTCACCGTGTTAGCCAGGATGGTCTCGATTTCCTGACCTCGTGATCCGCCCGTCTCCGCCTCCCAAAGTGCTGGTATTACAGGCTTGAGCCACGGCGCCTGGCTGGCTATATACTTCTTGTTTTTTTTTTTTTTTTTTTTTTTTTTTTTTTTTTTTTTTGAGACAGAGTCTGGCTCTGTCGCCAGGCTGGAGTGCAGTGAAGCAATCTCGGCTCACTGCAAGCAGCCTCCGGGTCCGCGCCATTCTCCTGCCTCAGCCTCGGTAGCTGGGACTGAAGCGCCCACAACCGCACCCGGCTAATTTTTTGTATTTTTAGTAGAGAGCGGGGTTCACGTGGTCTCGATCTCCTGACTGCTTGTGATCTGCCGCCTCGGCCTCCCAAAGTGCTGGGATTTTGGCATTGAGCCACCGGCATGACCGCTACTTAAAATTATATTTAACTGTTAGGATTCAAGGGTACCATTCCACCAATTCACTCACCAAACAAGTTTCAGAGTCAGATCTGAGCAATGGGTGACTGTTCTAAATAATACCTCCCCAGCCTCTGAAGTAATGAAATCCATTGATTCCTAATGGGGATGACTGTCCAGCATGAATAGCATCTGCATTATAAATACTTATATAGAGCTTTATCTCTTATGCCAAACACTATTCTAAGAACATATTGATTAAATCAACTAATTCTTATAACAACACAATAAAGGAGGTACTATTATATATATGTGTGTGTGTGTGTGTGTGTGTGTACGTGTATACATATGTGTGTGTGTGTGTATATATATACTTTAGACAGAGTCTCGCTCTGACACCCAGGCTGGAGTGCAGTGGTTGGATATCTCGGTTCACTGCAACCTCTGCCTCCAGGGTTCAAGCGATTCGCCTGCCTCACCCTTCCATGGAGCTGGGACTACAGGTGCGTGCCACAACGCCCGTATAATTTTTTGTATTTTTAGTAGAGACAGGATTTCACCATGTTATCCAGGATGATCTTGATCTTCTGACCCCATGATCCACCTGCCTCAGCCTCCCAAACTGCTGGGATAACAGGCATGAGACACCGTGCCTGACCCTACATTTTAAAATAAGTCTAGCGTGAGATAAAGTACCTTACTCAAATTCCCATACCCATTAAGTGATAGAATCTGAGTTCAAGCCTAGGCAGCAACGTGGTGGCTCCAGATTTCTTGTGCTGAACATTACACTATGCAATCTTTCATCATAATTTAAGGAGAATGAGAAATACACTGACTTGATATTTCCTTTTTCTTTTTTAAAAATATTTAATTATTATTATTATTATTATTATACTTTAAGTTCTAGGGTACATGTGCATAACGTGCAGGTTTGTTACATATGTATACTTGTGCCATGTTGGTGTGCTGCACCCATCAACTCGTCAGCACCCATCAACTTGTCATTTACATCAGGTATAACTCCCAATGCAATCCCTCCCTCCTCCCCCCTCCCCATGATAGGCCCCGGTGTGTGATGTTCCCCTTCCGGAGTCCAAGTGATCTCATTGTTCAGTTCCCACCTATGAGTGAGAACATGCGGTGTTTGGTTTTCTCTTCTCGCTATAGTTTGCTAAGAATGATGGTTTCCAGCTGCATCCATGTCCCTACAAAGGACACAAACTCATCCCTTTTTATGGCTGCATAGTTTTCCATGGTGTATATGTGCCACATTTTCTTAATCCAGTCTGTCACTGATGGACATTTGGGTTGATTCCAAGTCTTTGCTATTGTGAATAGTGCCGCAATAAACATACATGTGCATGTGTCTTTATAGCAGCATGATTTATAATCCTTTGGGTATATACCCAGTAATGGGATGGCTGGGTCAAATGGTATTTCCAGTTCTAGATCTTTGAGGAATCGCCATACTGTTTTCCACAATGGTTGAACTAGTTTACAATCCCACCAACAGTGTAAAAGTGTTCCTATTTCTCCACATCCTCTCCAGCACCTGTTGTTTCCTGATTTTTTAATGATTGCCATTCTAACTGGTGTGAGATGGTATCTCATTGTGGTTTTGATTTGCATTTCTCTGATGGCCAGTGATGATGAGCATTTCTTCACGTGTCTGTTGGCTGTATGAATGTCTTCTTTTGAGAAATGTCTGTTCATATCCTTTGCCCACTTTTTGATAGGGTTGTTTGTTTTTTTCTTGTAAATTTGTTTGAGTTCTTTGTAGGTTCTGGATATTAGCCCTTTGTCAGATGAGTAGATTGCAAAAATTTTCTCCCATTCTGTAGGTTGCCTGTTCACTCTGATGGTAGTTTCTTTTGCTGTGCAGAAGCTCTTTAGTTTCATTAGATCCTATTTCTCAATTTTGGCTTTTGCTGCCGTTGCTTTTGGTGTTTTAGACATGAAGTCTTTGCCCATGCCTATGTCCTGAATGGTACTACCTAGGTTTTCTTCTAAGGTTTTTATGGTATTAGGTCTAACATTTAAGTCTCTAATCCATCTTGAATTAATTTTCGTATAAGGAGTAAGAAAAGGATCCAGTTTCAGCTTTCTACTTATGGCTAGCCAATTTTCCCAGCACCATTTATTAAATAGGGAATCCTTTCCCCATTTCTTGTTTCTCTCAGGTTTGTCAAAGATCAGATGGCTGTAGATGTGTGGTATTATTTCTGAGGACTCTGTTCTGTTCCATTGGTCTATATCTCTGTTTTGGTACCAGTACCATGCTGTTTTGGTTACTGTAGCCTTGTAGTATAGTTTGAAGTCAGGTAGCGTGATGCCTCCAGCTTTGTTCTTTTGACTTAGGATTGTCTTGGAGATGCGAGCTCTTTTTTGGTTCCATATGAACTTTAAAGCAGTTTTTTTCCAATTCTGTGAAGAAACTCATTGGTAGCTTGATGGGGATGGCATTGAATCTATACATAACCTTGGGCAGTATGGCCATTTTCATGATATTGATTCTTCCTATCCATGAGCATGGTATGTTCTTCCATTTGTTTGTGTCCTCTTTTATTTCACTGAGCAGTGGTTTGTAGTTCTCCTTGAAGAGGTCCTTTACATCCCTTGTAAGTTGGATTCCTAGGTATTTTATTCTCTTTGAAGCGATTGTGAATGGAAGTTCATTCATGATTTGGCTCTCTGTTTGTCTGTTACTGGTGTATAAGAATGCTTGTGATTTTTGCTCATTAATTTTGTATCCTGAGACTTTGCTGAAGTTGCTTATCAGCTTAAGGAGATTTTGGGCTGAGACAATGGGGTTTTCTAAATATACAATCATGTCATCTGCAAAGAGGGACAATTTGACTTCTTCTTTTCCTAACTGAATACCCTTGATTTCTTTCTCTTTCCTGATTGCCCTAGCCAGAACTTCCAACACTATGTTGAATAGGAGTGGTGAGAGAGGGCATCCCTGTCTTGTGTCAGTTTTCAAAGGGAATTTTTCCAGTTTTTGCCCATTCAGGATGATATTGGCTGTGGGTTTGTCATAAATAGCTCTTATTATTTTGAGGTACGTTCCATCAATACCGAATTTATTGAGTGTTTTTAGCATGAAGGGCTGTTGAATTTTGTCAAAAGCCTTTTCTGCATCTATTGAGATAATCATGTGATTCTTGTCTTTGGTTCTGTTTATATGCTGGATTATGTTTATTGATTTGCGAATGTTGAACCAGCCTTGCATCCCAGGGATGAAGCCCACTTGATCATGGTGGATAAGCTTTTTGATGTGCTGCTGAATCCAGTTTGCCAGTATTTTATTGAGGATTTTTGCAACAATGTTCATCAGGGATATTGGTCTAAAATTCTCTTTTTTTGTTGTGTCTCTGCCAGGCTTTGGTATCAGGATGATGTTGGCCTCATAAAATGAGTTAGGAAGGATTCCCTCTTTTTCTATTGATTGGAATAGTTTCAGAAGGAATGGTACCAGCCCCTCCTTGTACCTCTGGTAGAATTCAGCTGTGAATCCATCTGGTCCTGGACTTTTTTTGGTTGGTAGGCTATTAATTATTGCCTCAATTTCAGAGCCTGATATTGGTCTATTCAGGGATTCAACTTCTTCCTGGTTTAGTCTTGGAAGAGTGTAAGTGTCCAGGAAATTATCCATTTCTACTAGATTTTCTAGTTTATTTGCGTAGAGGTGTTTATAGTATTCTCTGATGGTAGTTTGTATTTCTGTGGGGTCGGTGGTGATATCCACTTTATCATTTTTTATTGCGTCTATTTGATTCTTCTCTCTTTTCTTCTTTATTAGTCTTGCTAGCGGTCTGTCAATTTTGTTGATCTTTTCAAAAAACCAACTCCTGGATTCACTGATTTTTTGGAGGTTTTTTTGTGTCTCTATCTCCTTCAGTTCTGCTCTGATCTTAGTTATTTCTTGCCTTCTGCTAGCGTTCGAATGTGTTTGCTCTTGCTTCTCTAGTTCTTTTAATTGTGATGTTAG